>NC_048898.1:35552159-35668259 GCF_011077185.1 Oxyura jamaicensis | reverse complement strand
GGCTGGGGCTGGGGCTGGGGATGGGGATGGGGCTGGGGCTGAGGCTGGGGCTGGGGCTGGGGCTGGGGCTGGGGCTGGGGCTGAGGCTGGGGCTGGGGCTGGGGATGGGGATGGGGATGGGGCTGAGGCTGGGGATGGGGCTGGGGCTGAGGCTGGGGATGGGGATGCCACGCAGTGCCCTCACCCGGGCGGGTGATGCTGGCCAGCCACCGACCCCAGGTTGCTGCTGCGGCACGGCAGAGGCAGCTCCGTCCTTGCCATTTATGGCGGCCTGAGGCAGATTAGCGACTCTCGTGTTCTCGGCATCTTCGTCTATCAAGCGTGATGCAGTTTTTTTCTCCATAGGCATTCCCCTCCAGCAGCTTGGACTTGAATTTCAGCTGAAGTATTTCCGTATCAATGTTCCAGGGTGAGAAATTACTTTGTGTCACAGATCTCACTTCTGGTGCATTTACATTGGGTTTCTGCAGAACCTCTGCAGACACTGGTTTCTGAAATGATCTGACAACCCAGTACAGCAATTTGCTGCCATCAGAGGAAAGGCTGCTGTGGTCAGTCTGCGCTTTGGGAGGCTGGATGTATTTACTTTCTGTGAAATCATACCAAATTTCACCTGGAGCTCCAAACCAGAGCTTTAATGGCAATGGCCTTGCTCCAGAGACTGCAGGAGGGAAATACTGCGGCTGGAAGCGGAGGGAAACGTGCTGCAGCCCACATCCATAGCACCTGCCATGCTCAGCGGCACTTTTCAGCATGTGCTGCTCAGGCGCGCTCTGAGATTCGGTGGCCCATGGCTGCATAATCAGTTCTAGCTCTGCCGTGCCTCCCTCCTACTTCTCTTTTCCGCTGTGAAGGAAGAGCATACCTCGAGCAGCAAGGAAAAGTCAGCCCTTGCCTCGCAGCTTGGTGTGTTAATGGCAGCACTGGAGCAGTCAGGCCCCGGTGAAAGCTTCCCTCCTGCAGGCTGGCTGGAGAAAACCAGAGTGATTGCGGTGGCCTTGCTGCAGACCCCGACCGGCCAGCAGCAGGGGCCCTCAGGCGGTGCCACGCCACCAGACGAGGCTGCCGAGCGCTGCGCTGTTGCAGCCCAGGATGCGTGCTCCTCCCTGGGCCTGGCGCGGGCTCGTTGCTGTCACCGGGCTCCACTGGTGAGCACACGGGTGGGACACTGGGCAGAGCCGTGAGCGCTCCGTGGGCTTGCCCCTTCCCAGGTCAGAGCCACCTTTCCTTGCCAAAACTGATGGACAGGGCAAAAGCTCTTCAGCCTGGCTCCACCTCCGGCCTGCCCGGGGTGCTGCTGTAGGAGGTGGCCCCAGCTATGCCCCTTGCCACCCGGATCTCCTGCCCGCTGGCTCCCAGGACCACACCGCGGCCGGGCACCTCGCTGCGTCCTCCCAGCCAGCTCTGCCTCTGCGCCGGTCTGCTCTTCTTGGCCTGTCCCTGCCTCCCACGCTTTGGTAACATCTGCTACCTGCCTCCCTCGGGGCACCCTCTGCAGCTGGGTCTCCTTCCAGCTACTCCTTAAATTAGCACCCAGATTAACCTCTTCTCTGCTACACTGGTCCTGCAGCATCTGCTACGTATCTCCCACAGAGAGGGGAAGACTACTGGGCCCTGCAGGATAAGAGCACTCATGGGTACCAGCAAGCACCCTATCCCTTTACAATTTAATTTTTGGGCTCCTTCAGCAGCTGAAGTGAACCCAACCTAGATGTAGCAGCTGTGTATTCAGATTTAAGCTAGGGAGCATGAGAGCTGAGAATAGCTATCCCATACCAGCTCCTGGGCAGTATACAATACACACCAGGTACATGCTTTGTATTGAAACTTTCTGTATAGATATATGGATAGAGAATGAGGGAACATGCCAAAAACATCTGTTACTGAGTCTGAAATCTTCCAAAGAGTTAACTTTGTCTTCCTCCGTCTCTCACGCTCTGGAACATGTTTATATAGAGTAAGAACATCTTTCCTAGAAGCAGGCGTAGTAACTGGGAATCGCATTGTCACTAAGACAAGTCCTGGAGCAAAGTGGGTGATCCTTATTCATGCATACAATCTGGCCAAGAATATGCAATAAAAGCTAAATATAGTTGTTTGGTGAGGTACAAGTGCAAAAGCAGCTGTCTGCCAACAGGATTTTCCACCTCAGACTACTTCAAATACTATAGCAGCAATAAAATTGACAACTATAAAACCTTGCAAATTGCTTTTAAATATTTATTCATCCTCAGTGGGAGAACTTTGCACAGTGCTTGCCTGCACAGCACCCTGAGAAGAAGCTGGGCAGCAGACTGGCTTGCTCTGACTTCCAACAGCTCCCAGGGCGGAGATGGAGACTGCCTGGGGGAGGCACAAGCAGGAACAGCGGCAGCAGCCACTGCTCTTCCCTGCCCTCTGTTCTGGGACATGAGAGCAGCAACTAGAGAGAACAGGAAATGGAGTAATTCTGAAGCAAGATGCAGGTTCTTTTCAATGAGTATTTCCCTACTCCTGTTCTCTCTCAAGAAGCTATCAGAAGAGTTGTCTCAATGTAAGCTCATTTGCAGAGATGTATTTCAATTCCTTTATGAAATATTATTGCTCACTGCCCTTCTTGTAGCTGAAATTGTTTTCATTTTAAAAGAAGCACCCGCAGTATTCTTCTTTTTCAGTAGCTGTCAAAAGATAGATAACCAGATGAAAAATATTCTCATGAGCCCGTTTTTGCTTTGTCCAAGAAGCCTGGCAGATGAAAATTAATCTGACAATAATATTTAACACTTCACGCGGAAGATCTACGAGAAGCTATATGTTGGGCTAGTATCTGTGGCATCAGCTTTATGCATGGGATTATTGCACCTGGGTGGTACAATGGAGAAGTATGGTAATGGCTAAGATCAGGACGTGATTAAGTGCAAAGTGCCTCTTTCTATATAGAGCATTCAAAAGGAAAGTTGTTCTAAGGACACAATTCCTAAATTGTGAAGACAGAAAATTATGCTTAGCACCCTTGGCAACACTCAGAAGGGCTTGCACAGCCAATGTGATCGGATATTTCCCTGGCAAGGCAGTGTCAC
Organism: Oxyura jamaicensis; assembly: GCF_011077185.1. NCBI lineage: Eukaryota > Metazoa > Chordata > Aves > Anseriformes > Anatidae > Oxyura > Oxyura jamaicensis. The sequence continues at coordinate 35,665,200 of NC_048898.1, read as the reverse complement.
CATTCTACTGGGTTACGAGACGCTGCTGGCCCTGGCCCTGCACAGGTGCATCTGGGACCCATCGGGAGTCGTTTGACTTCCGAGAGCTCAGCACCTGCAGCACTGTGGTCCCATGTTTGGAACTGAAGAATAAGTGATGGAAGCGCATCTGCTGTGTGTGTTTGTTTGTTTGTTTCTCTGACAGGTGTGACTTCTTGGCCTCATTTTAACTAACTTCGTTTTCTTCCTTCAGGGGTTGTTTGAAACCAAGGAAAAGACGTGAGGTAGAGACCACCCACTGGATCTCATTCTCCTCTTATGTAAGCCTGTTAAAAACAGTAATAGACCCATTAAAATGAATAGATTTGTATCAGTATAAAAACTGTGTGAGCAGCAAGAGAATTGGCTGCCTTCGGTATAAATTCATGAAAGTCATTTGAAAGCTCTCTGGGAGCATAATTAGAAACATGAAGTCCTGGGATGTCTTCCTTCCTTTTTAATCCCAAACTACTTTTAAGAGCTGCTGTCAGCTTGAAAAGTGGTTATTAATACAGAAACAACTCCAGACAGTATGTGGAACAATACATCTTAGTAAGTTCCTCTGAAAACCTATAGTTTTTTTTTGTTTGTTTTTTTTTTTTTTTTTTTAAAAAGAAATAGATTTTTAATCCTTCTCACGGTAATTCCATCCAAAGCAAAAGACAATTTTGCTTTTTCTGCAGCAATGGTAACTACAAGGTTTTCAGACAGAGGTATTCTTTTAAGTTCACACAATTGCTTTCAGCACTGCCTATAGTTAAGACTGTATGAAAGAGCCTAACAAGAGCTTGTTCCCATCACATTATCTAGGGACAATAAATCAAGCACAGAGAGGAAACCTAAGTCATCCGAGATGTTATTTACAGAGGCTTCTATGCCTCGATAAATAATATTTCCCTTTGGGAAGAGCAATAGGGAAGGAAGTATGAAAAGCAGATACTGGTCATGTGTTAAGTCACTGGAGGGTGCTCAGAGGGAAGAGTGATGGACATGCTGAAAGCCATTAGAAGGTAGCTGGGATCAATATTTGTCCATGTCTGAATGCTGACTTTTCCTTCCCTTCCTCCTGCGGAGCTCTTACCATGTAAGTGGACCTGATCTACATTAGGTGCTGTCTTAAAGTGTAATACCCATCCTCTCTGTTTCCTATCCTAGAAACATTAATTCTGATGTTTCAGAGAAATTCTCTAAGTTAGAGAGAAAAAAAGAAAAATCTTTTACTCTGAGATTGCTCAGGATCCTGGAGATGGTGTATTTGGCTTTTGGGCACCCAGTACAGGATCAGAAGCATCATGTTTGGGGACTTTATTATTCAGCGATGGTATGGGCAAAATGTGACCAGATGTGTCCTCCTGCAGCTGCCATAAACCATACAGCCACGTGCTCCCACTCCATCAAGCACTTAGTTACGACTTGAATCAAGTCTTGGTGGTCTGTATAATGAGCATAGGAGCTACAGCATCACCAATTCACATCAACTCTTGGCTGCAGACTCTCAGGAATCTCAGTCATGCTCTCAGGCAGAGCAGAGCTGCACGCATCACAGTTTGCAGTGTGGTCACTTGAGCGGGTGAACCAGTGAATAAGAGCTTTAAAAATGAGTTTAATGTTTCCAAGTGTTTGAAAATGCACAACATATCCCAGGGATGTGCAGCCAGCAGCGTCAGTGTCAAAGCTGAGCAGCTTTGCAGCCTCTCCCTGGGATGCACAGGAAATGTCAAGCTGTCCTTAGCTTGGAAACAAAAAGGTTACACTGAATTAGGAAATTAGCACTGAATGAATGACTTTTCCCTCCCTCAGGCCCAACAAAATGCCAAGATCCTTTCAAGCTTGCGGCACAAGGATGGGGGATGGGGGCAGCTGGCTCCTGGATGCTGGAGGCCAAGCAGCCCCGGGGGCTGGGTGCCGTGGGGCCCCAGGCCGGCACGCAGCCCCCCGCCCGGCAGCCCCGGCTGCCCCCAGAACAAGAAGGAGCCGAGCACGGCTCCCCCGTGCTGTGACTGGGAGCCGCCTGCCCTGGGGAGGAGCGGGTGGCAGCCCCGTGACCTGGCGGCGGTCTCCAGCTGATAAATGGAGCAGCGTAACCGAAGGAAACAGTTACTCGGTAAGGAAAGCCAAAGGAAATAGTTACTCATAACTTGGCAGCTGAGAAAGTGCCATCCAAGCCTCTGCTTCTCTGCAGAACCAGCCGTGGCCGTGCAAACGCCAGCTCCTTCGTCCCAGAGCTCCCTGCCCGCAGAGCTTCAGCCCAGAGAGGGCCCGGGGCAGCTCCACACCGCTGCACAGCATCCGCCGTGCTCCAGGCTCAGAGCAGACTCTCACTGTGCTGTGAGCTGCGGTGATTTCAGCCTTAATATGATCTCTATTAAGACAGAAATTAACTCCAGCCTCTAGTTACCTGGACAGGGTGATCTGGCATTTTGTTGTGAAGCTGCGTGGTTTAGGACTAACGTCAGACTACATGCCATTGTGAAGCCTAACAAAATACCCTTTTGCAGCCATACTAACATACCACAGAGCTTGCTGATTTTGGGAAACAGGCACGGAATAACCTGTCCCAAAGTCAGAGAGAAAGCCCTTCCACAGCCATGTTCCCACAGTGCTCTGTGACGAGGCACCAACCTCATGGCAGTTCCTTGACATCGGCGATGTCGCTGGTCTTTAACTTGGTCAGTTTTTAGTGCCAAATATTTGTAACTTCAGAAAAATATATTTTTAGTGATACTATGATTTTTTTGGCTTTTTCTATAATTGAGGTAAATTAAGTGTAATTGGAAGCATCTGTTCCTATTTTAGTACCCACAATGGCGTGGTATTCTGCGTCTCCTGGAAGACACTCTCTTTCTTCAACTCCCACTAGATCCAGCTAAAAATAGTTAATCTAAATCAAATTCTCTCAGGCAACAGTGCTCTTCAGCTCTCAGGATTTGCCCTTCCATGCTAAACAATAGCTCTCCAACTTCTGTCCCTGGAAGGGTAGGGGATGGACTCAGGGGCCCCAGGAGGTGCAGCAGAGACCCCCACTTTGTGAGGCCTTGTCAGAGCCGCAGGTGCTGCCACCCCACCCCGCTCCGCTCCACTGGTGAACCTGGGACAACAAAGACAGGCGTGAGGGAAGGGCACATCCCGGCAGTGCTGCAGGGCCCCCGTACCACAGACACTGCTGTGCCTGGGGCATCACGGGAGAGAAAAGAGGGAAACTTGAGCAGAAGAATTTGCATAGGTGTTTTGGCACAAGTGCAGAAAGTTGTGAGTGGTTGCTTTGTAGGCAGACAGCATTTATTGTGAGGTCAGTACATTTACCCAATAATAGCATTTTGATAGGGAAATCATTTTTCATGCCACTTTGACTTCTATTTACTCACAGACTCAGCAGCCCAAGCAGGGCCTGACCCCGACGCTCCAGCCCTGCCAGCAGCCTTTCCCCAGGCTGATCCTCAGTGTCACTTTGGTGCCCTGAGCTGCAGCGCGCAGCCTCAGAACGGTTTCTGGAGGGCGTCTCTGGAAAAGCTCTGCCTGAACAGGGTTCAGAGGCAGGTCTAAAACCCGGTCCCTCAAACAATAGCTTACATAAATAGTATGGAACATTTTCCTATGTTTAAATTTGTTCCTATGTTTGGTGCTATCCATTTACAAGTCAGTGCATGTTTCAGGAAAGGCTTTTCAGTTCTTAGTTAGTCTTCTGGTTCTCAACTTGATACTGAGCAATGCACTCTGTGGCACAGCAAGATTCACTCACTATTTTGTTTAAAAACTATCATAATAGAACCACCACGCTAACTTTAATATTACGGGTAATTTTGCTTGTGACATTTTTCTGAAAGGGGTTATAGCCCTCAGAGCATGGAGGTTTTAAACAAAAACTCTGCTAATTGACATGGTAATCCCAGGAAGAAAATAGCACTATGACTGCGTCAACATTGAGAATACATGGAGAAATAAAGATGAATAACCCAAGATGTTTGTTGCAGTTACATTAACATGATCACTGGAAACCCAGAAAAGTAAATTAAACCTAAAAGAAATTTGAAAGTGTGAAAAAAGTCAGGGTATTCCCAAAGATTTCTTTGTCTTATCCCATGTTAATGTCAGTGGCTCTAGTCTGTGAAAGGTGAGGTTGCCAAATAAATTTATTTCAGAAAGTGCTCCAGGATATGAAACAGTTAAATGACTAAAAACCTAAATCATGAAATGGTGACATCTAAAGACATCTAAAATATGACAACAGCCCAAATATTAAGACCACATTTTTTCTGCTTAGTGGGAATGAAACAGCTTTAATATTTTGTCTTTGGCACCTTGCTGGCGCCGTCCCTCTCCTGTTTTCAGCAGGGTGGCACATGAGCCTTGTACTTGGCAATGGGGGGGAGGAAGGCTGGGAAGCATCTGGTTAAGAGGTGAGGCTGAGCAGAGGGGCACGGGACTGGGGGTGACAAGACGAGCACTGTCTGGGTGCTAGGAGCAGCACTTTGTCCCCGTGATGGAGCTCTGCCTGTCCGCCCGCACACCCGCTGCCTCCCAGCCCCGCACAGGGCCCACACACGGCCCAGGGGCGATGCAGACCCCGCTGCCAATTCTGCTGTGTGGTGGGACCAGGACTTGAGGTGGGGAGCAGCCCCTCGGCCCTCCCCACAGCCCCGTGAAACCACCGCAGAGATCACCGAGCGCTCCTGTGCTCTCAGGCACAGCTCTCTCTTGACCCATGTCCATCCCGCGCTCAGAGGGGCTATAAATACACGTTGTATTCTATACAAATAAGGCGTGCACGGGAAATATTTATGCGCTGCATTCATTGCACAGTCCTCTGGATTCCAGCCTTGATGACAGTGAAAATTATCATTACTCCATTGCCAGGGCAGAAGAAAATTCCAGTGCGGGTGTAGGTTTGTCTTTCAGAGCGCTGGAGGCAACTGCACCTCTGCTGCAGCGCCGAAAGCTGAACCCGGCCCTTTAAGGAAATGTCCTCCAAAAGACGGCAAGGTTTATTGGGTTTTATGCTGTTGCACTTTTAGACTGCTCAGAACTCTCCCAGGAATCCTTTTAATATTCCCATCAAATTGAAATATGAGTTATGTAATTATAATTAGAGCACCATACTCTTGATAACATTCACTTCATTTCTTTAAAGACTGTTTGCTTCCTAACTTGTACCTAGAAGAAATGTTAAAAACCAAACAAACATTTCCCCTCTTCCCTATTAAAGCACAAAACAAAACAAGCAGCTAATTGCTTAAAACTTATTAAAGCAGCTTTTACAGTAGCTCTGCTCCTGTAGACCTTCTTCTATGTAACTGTGGCCATATTAGAAGATTTTGTCAGAGGACGTTTCCTACATTAAGTGTAAATGACACCCTTGCAGTAAGAAGAGCTAAAAGGCACAACGAAACATGCAGTTATTCTCTCCTGTAAAAGCGGGACATAGGAAGCTTTGCAAGGGCTAGATGTGGCAGCTCCCTCATGCTTCAGCGTCCTTCTCTGGGCCTTTCACAAACACTGCAAAAAGGAAAAGAGCTGGCCCTCATGCCAAAACATACATATTAGGCAGTCAGCAGCACCGGATGGAAGCTGTGCTGGCTCCCATGCCGCGGGTCCTGGTGCCCAGCAGCCGGGTCCTGCCCGCGACCCGGGGAGAGGCCGTGGAGATGCGGAGCTGGAGCCACACTCGTCCTGCTGGCGCAGGGCAGCACGGCAGCGATGGGCAGAAGTGGGAGCAGAAGAGGCTCAGCGTGGATCCGAAGAAAAGCTTTTCCCCCATGAGGCTGGTCAAGCAGAGCTGCTGCAGCTGTGCAGCCTCTGTCCTTGGCTGTAAGGTCCTGAGCTGAGCCCGGAGCTGACTGGCAGTGAGCAGGAGGCTGGACTATGCATCTCCCGAGGTCCCATCCCTCCTGCATTGCTCTATGATCCTGGTACCGAGCCAGTGCAAGTTGAGATGTTCATGGCACAGCCTGGAGAGGTGCATTTCTGTTTTCTCATGTGCTGCTGTGGTCCTCAGGCAGGCTGTGATGCTTCAGAGCTGCCGACAGCAGCCCAGCGCGCACGGCTGTACGGCCTGGCTGCCCGCCCCAAGGGACAAGCAGCCTCACAGCCTTAACAAAGCCTAAAAGCACAGACACCAAAGGCTATGTTAAAGCAAGCACTAAAAAAACAGGTGGCACTGTGAATTGCAAGCAGCTTTGCATGGTCTTTGAGGACCTGGCTAAATTGCAGCTGGGTCACCGCGCGTTGTGCCTGTGTGCCATCATCGTGCAGCCCTGGCAGCTCCTCCAGAAGAGATGTTTGGGGTGCTGAGGTGTCCTGAGGTGTCTTAGATAACTCAGTGAAAGACGTGAAATACATGCTCAGAAAGTCCATTCTTCTCCATTTTAGTTTCACTTTGAAAGTAGAAATTACAAAGGTCAAGTTTTTTATCCTGAGGTTTTAACATCTATTAGAGCCCAATAAAAGCATCACCGGGTAATTTCCTTTCCTTCACTTTGATTTTAGCACTCTTGATACTAGTTTGAGCTGCCACCTTTAATTATGAGGCAGCAATATCCATAGCATAATTCTTGGAATTTAAACCATGCAGGCTACTGGGAAGCACAGGTTTTATTTTATTCTAGAGGTGTTCATGTGTTTAAGAATGTTAATTACTCTGGGGTTTTAAAATAATATTTATACTGAATTCTTTTGTACTCACTTCACACACATTCAGAAGGCTCGTACACATCTTTGCCAATAGCTGTAACATTCAACCAAAGCATTGCCTCATACATGAACTGAATTTGACCTAAACGTAGCTGGCCAATATAAGCGTGTAAGGGTACAAACCTGCTGTGGCAGAGCTGGGAGCTGCATGTTGCTGGAGTCCTCATCCCAGTCCCCATCTCCTGCCCTTTTCAAATCAGCCAGGAACAGCATGATAGATGTATTCTTAACCTTTGCAAGGGAAGAAAGAGCACCGAGACCAGTATTTGCATTTCAAAGCTGGAACCCGTACCATACTCAGAGAGAGAAAAAAATAGAGGAGAAATACGACAATTTGGCAGATAAATATTTTTGTAATCAGGCAATATCAAATGAAAAGACTGTTAACATTCTGCTAGCTTGCTCGAGTCAGAATAATATTATTGTGGGCTCAGATAGCACGTGTTGCCCGGAGGTAACGGAGCCCTGCCCAGAGAGCCCAGGGGCCGCTCTCTGCCCCCCCCCCCCCCCCGCCCCGGCTCCCGATGTGCACTCGGTGCCCCCTGGGTGCCCCACTCGCGGGTGGCTTCCAGCCCAGCCTGTGGCACAGAGCTGAGCTCCAGAGACACCCCAAACTGAGAGTGACGCCTGGCACTGACACCGAACCGCGTTAGAAAAGCAAGGGAGCAAATAGCTTAACGAGGAGCCATTTCTGGTGGTTGGCAGATTAGATTTAAAGAAGTTGTTTCATCTAAACTTGACCTAAATGGAGTGGAAAATTACCGTGACTACATTTATCTGAAATCGCAAAGTGTGTTCTGATTAGACCATGATAAAAAGGATGGTATAAATTGATCCAAAGATAAAGAAAGGGCAGGGAAAATGAGATGAGATTAAGAAAAGAAGCAGACTCTAAAAAGGAAAGAAGAGGATAATACAGCAAGTCTCTAAAGCTGTATTAAAAATAGCCGTCGTAACTGGAACATAAATAGTTCAGTGCTCAGTCTCTACTCGCCGGGCCGAAGCTCAGCCGCAGAACCCAGGCTCCCAGCGGCCATCCCGCCAGCCCCACGTCCCCCGGCAGGCCCTCGGTGGAGCAGCAGGACCGCGCCCCGCGGCCTTCCTTGCTCGCGGCCCGCACGCTGCGGCCAGCAGCAGCCTCCTGCGGGACCTCCGGGTGAACCCGCCGCTGCCAATATGCTTCAGTCCCACCAAGGCACGCTGGATTGGCCAACAGATTAAAAAAGTAGTACAATGGGTGTGGAAAAAAACACCCACAGAGTGATTGGATGAACCTCATTTCCTAGAAATATTGCATCTGCCTCTGGCAGAAAGTTTGATAGTCATGGAAACAGATATCTTCTCTGATAAAGATTGTCTTTCAACTTCCTAGAAACAAATAAAGACAAGTGAAATAATTTGTTTTCTTAATTTTCTTTTTGAGCCCCACTTGGGCAGTCTGAGGGCTCGCTGCTTGCAGCGTAACTATGACACTGAACAGGGAGGAAAACCACAAGCCGTGAGATCACAGGAGGCTTATGAGAAGGATTAATGGCAGCTCTGCCGGCAGACCCCTGCTGCACGGCTGGGCCCCGTGCACCCAGCGCCCACGGGATGCCGGCTGCAGCCCCGGGGCAGCTCGGGGCAGGTGCCCCCCAGCCGCCGGTCACAGCGCCCCGCGTGCCCCCGCTCTCCAGGGCACTCCCTCTTCCGCGGAGCAGCACACTGATGCTTGCAGTAATTTGCTCTTAAGATCATCTCTCTCAGAAAATATATTCTTGATAGTCTGGAAATGTAGTTTCTATTCTATTTTTTAAACATGGGTCAGAAATGGATAAATGACTGACACAACCTCCCTTTTCAGCTATTTTTTTTTTCTTTTCAGCCTAATGACTGGAACATCCAGCCTTTCTCTAGAGCAGGAAAACAGTTTATTTATCTAATCCCTTATGACTCTGATCTCAATCATTTTTATCTGAGTGCAGTGCTGAAATCCTCCATGTCTGGCGAATACATGCTCACACAGTGCTCCCTCCTCAGACCTTTCTCGGATGGCCAAGTGTGGCTGGTTAATTTAGATAAGGCTCAGCAAACAGCGTATTTGGAAAACTGTCTACTCTTTCCATTTAGTATAAACTTCCTTTTCCACTCTCTGTTTATTTTAGCGTAGATGTATGTAAATGCTTCCATCAGAAATTTCCTTCAAGGAGGAGGTCAAGGCATGGAGTGAGAGAAAGCCGTTCTGGCTCTGCCGTCCAAGTGGCTCCCACGAGGACAGCTCTCCCTGCTGTCCCCCACGGTGTCCCCAGCCTGGTTCCTCTCATGACACTCCAGGAGCAACCTGGAACTTTTTTCTGTAGGAGAAACAGTCTGACATTCACATCTGTCCCCTTGTAGCCCTGGTGGGTGCCACAAGTCCACAGCAACATTTTAATTCTCTCACTGGAGAGCTCTCTGCAGTATCACTAGCGAGTCTAAGCTAATTTAATTCCCCAGATTTGGTATGGTTTTAATTTCTGCTTGGAAGCAATGTCTTGCCTGCTGGGCAGCCGCCCTGGCACCAGCCAGCCTCCCGCCTCCCACCATGGGCAGAAGGTGGCCACGGGACCAAGTTCCTCCCATCCTCTGGTGGCCTCAGGCACCGCCGCAGCGGGGGCACAGCTGGGCCGGTGGCTGCTGCCTGTCCTCGCTTGTCCCAGCCCTGCTTGTGGCCTCCCCCCGGGACCAGAGGCACTGCGTCAGGAACCTCCGTCGGGCTGCGGCCAAGGACTCTGCTGCAGCACTTGGGCAAAGCCGTGCCCAGGGCAGGGAGCCTGACCTGCAGCTGCCCCGCGGGCTGTGGGGCCGTGCTGCCAGGCAAAGGGCTGGTGCCACTTGCCTGGACCCACAGTGAGAGGTGAAACAGACCGAGCTTAATTGTGAGCATGCAAGAAAAAATGCCTAATAAAATTAAAAATATGTATGCAAAGCAAGAGCAGCAGCAAGAAGAAAGTCTGAGTTCAGTGCACCAGTAAGACAGATGGCAGCCCTGACTGGTAAGCATGCAGGCAGAAAGGCTGCTCGATCTCAAGTCAAAGGCACCTCGGAAACTAATTTATAAAAAGAATTATTTGAACCACGGTGTTACCACTGTGACTATTAAACTATGCTGTCATGCTGCAGGTTTCTTTTGTTCTTTAGTAATGCCAAAGCCACCGAAGCCTCCAGAGCCCTGCACTTAGGTGGAGCCCTTCAGTCACTGTTGGTGCCATGTGGCTCTCACATGATGGTCTTCAGACATTAAAAGAACTCTCACCCATGAAGAACTCACACCAGAGGGTTTTGTAGTTGTGCAGGGCATTTCTCGTACATGAAGCAGGTTGCTCAGTCATTCTCTTACATTCACTGGCCAGAGAGTGTTATGAGGGCTGCAGAGTCATACAGCAATACAAAAAGGAGGCTAGTTAACATGGTAGCGTAACAGTAAACTTTATAAGCAGAAGCTTATAAACATACTGCTGAACATGTCATAGCAAATGCTCGTTCCCTCTTTTGAGTGCAGAGATTCATGCAGGCAGCATCACTTTGTAGCTCTACCCTTAAATTAAATTGTGGCTTTATTAGGGCACAGCACGAAATGGAGACACTGAATTTAGGAGCACACAGTGTGAGGGGTCACTTATTTCTTACACATCTGTAGACAAAACAAACAAAGCAGGTGCTTTGTATGGCCATGGGAGCCACATTTATCTGTGCTGATTGGCAACAGAGGGAAATGTGGGGAGATGGCAACAGGGTTGTCCCTTTTCCCTGCCCAAGACGTTGGGTCTGGGGCCCTGAGCTCAGCTCAGCGGGGCAGAGCACGGCTGTGTCCCCGGGGAGGCAAGCCCAGCGAGGCACAGGGTGCTCTGCTGCCCGTGCTTTGCAGCCAGCCCCTGCCCGAGGAACGCGCTCCCCTAGGAGCCGGCCTGTCCAGGACCAACAGAGACGGCAAGAACAACAGCCAGCTGCACTCCAGCCTCGTCTCTGCTAATTTCTATTTTCATTCATGTCAGTCTGCCATTGCTGCCATGGTGACCAACTTAGAAATTAATTATATAAAGACATTAAAGGCACATTTAAACAGGAAAGTTCAACCCACAGTTCTGGAGAAAAAAATAAAAATAAAAAAAAATAGATACAAATATTCCTAGATCACAGCCCTCCTACTTCCCCATTGAATCCTTCAAATACCATGACTTAACTACATTTTTCTCTGCACTTCTGGGCTGATGCTGACAAATAAAGTCAGTGTTCTGCTTTTCCTTGCTTTTCTGACTCATCCAAAACAGGTACTCTCTCAATAGCTGCAGTACGCAGAACAGAAAACCTGTTACTCTTCCTGGCAAATCAGCACAGTTGCTGACAGTCGCAGCAGGTACATTTCGGGCAGTGCTGGCCGCGGTGCCCTGCCCTTGGTGGCCACATCCCCATGCCCCCCGCGCAGCAGGTGGCCACGGACCCTGCGTGGGCACGGCCTGCGGGGGCTCTGCACCGCCTGGCCGCTGCCCGAAGGAGCCTGCCGCCGTGCTCCGCTCCCGTGCCCAGCGTCAGCATCACTGGGCACAAGCACAGTCCTCAGCCAGCATAAGAGATCTGGCGTTTTAATCCATAGCCATCAGAAACAGGGAGCACCAAAGCACGTGTCAGGCAGAGAGCAGGCACGGCACGGCGCGGGACAGGCTCTCGCGTTTCATTTGTCAGGGTTTTTCCATGGGAGATATGCAAGTACTGGAAAATATGCCCCCACAGCTGAACCACGGGCACGGCAGTGGCAGAGAGGACAAGGAAAGCCGGCAGACTGAGCTACTCTTTAATCCTACTGCCAGGCCTCTCTTCCAAGAAAAATGGTGGGTTGTTTAGGAATGCTCATTTTTCTGCTTCAAATATTTTCTAAGTAGATGGGGATTTTCTATCTTTGGAGTCAACTCCACACCTGCTGGGACCTGCTCTTCTGTTTTCTCTTTTCTCCCTCTCTCCCAGATATGCTTTTATCTGTGTCTAATTTCCCTCTCTATCACCTCTCTCTCGTCAAATACTGCCTTTGATGTTCTGTGTTGTTATGGGAATCATTTTTATGCTCTTTTCTGCGACTACTTCAGTGTAGACTCATGTCATTTCTGCTATGTGTTTTGTTGTTGTTGTTGATGATGATGTTAGATTTTTTTTTAATGCATAATCTTATATTTACCCTTACCTCAACTACTTTCTGTTGCTTACTTATTCTCTTAGGTGAAGACCAACCAATGATGACAAGCAAGAGGGGTTTTAACTGCACCTGAATATCAGGGAATTTGGCTTTTCAGAACATCCAGTGAAGTAAATGTAAAGCAAAATTTGTTGCCATGAAAGCTTACTGCCTGGAAAGGGTTCAGCAAGGGAAGGGCTCACCCCTGGAATGCAGCCCCATGCTTTCCCACCATACGAGCACATTTGTTTTGGCACGGGCACTCTGTAAAAGGCTGGTTTGCATGTCTCTGGTCCCACAGCTGCTGATCTGCTGTAGTACTTTTGTTCAAAAAGCTGCTGGGAATGAGTCCTAAAAAAACTTTCCTGTGATGCCTTCATTACTTCTGCTAAAAAGGATGCTAAAAAAGGTTTGTGGCAGACATTGCCTTACTGCAGGAGCAGCCTGTCATGAGCAGGGTAACTACAGCAGACATCTGGATGCTACGACTTCGTAGTTTTATTTCAGAAACAAACCAGCCCTCCTGCAATTTGTTGCTCAGGGAATGATTTTTGCAATTATCAGCTCCTACTGACAACCAATAGCAAAGGAAGCAAACAAACAAACAAATCATGAAGAATCAATATGTGTAAAGGAAGAAGATAACATCTTTAGATGGAACTTGCTGGACTAGTCTGCATTGATGATGGCTGCGTTTCACACACAGGCAGTGCTGTTCACGAAAGATGAACTAAAAGTGCTGATAGGCAATATGTTCTCGCAGACATTTATTCATCACTATGTGTATACAGGTTTAATCTGCTCTTACGACACAGCTGTTATGGGAGAGAAACGTAAAGGATGGTGAGAGTTGTGGAGAGTACAAGAAGATAACTGAGGACGACAGAAAAAATACTGCTCAAATTAGCACTTGACCAGGATTACCAAGCCAGGTTGCTGGATTTCTAAATATCAGCACTCTGGTATCCTTCAGCTAGAGAAAGGGATCCCAGATTCTGTTTAGTAGTTACAGGAGGAAATGTTTCACCTCTTGAATCACTGATGAGTCTTAATTAGATGTCTCCTTCAGAGATCAGCCTGCTCAGGAAAGAGCAAGACCCCATCCTGGTTAATTTGTCATGATTTTAACTTGACTGGTATTGCTGGAGGTGTCAGAAAAGAGGATGGACGCAGGCGACAGCTAGAGGCCTCCGTCTCACCTCAGAGAGGTACCGAGGGAGGGTCTCCGGGGCAGCGGTGCCTTGGGATGGTGAGGCATGCTGGCTGTGGGCTGCGCGCACAATGCGTGGCCCATCAGCCAGACGGGCTCCCAGGAGAGCAGGCGTTTGGTGGGCGCACAGACCAGGCATGGGAGAGCCAAATCCATCCTCCATGCACTGTCGGCTTTCGTTCTCAGCATCAGGCAGGGAACACACGAAGCAGGGCAAGAACAAAGTGTACCTGCAAGAGATGAGCACAGACCAGCATCGAGGAAACCAGACGGGGCCTGAAGGCAACGAATGCCCACAGCTTGAGCACTGCAGTCAGTGGTTGCTGCTGAAGATAGGCTCACCCTCCGGGTGCTCCAGGAGGCAGAGGACACTGTGGCCATAAACATTGTAATGAGATTAAAATGCCTTTCTTTGACAAAATGCTATGTATTGATGTTTGAGCAAAATTAACATTTTGTAAAACAAAGGAGAAGGAGAAGGAGAAAGGAAGCTCTCTGACAACTTTTGTGAGCAAAGAAATTGTTTTATCTTCTGAACAAATCAATCTCACTTTTCTTGGATCTCAACCCAGATGCAAAACTGAGTCCAGAGGTGATCACAAGGGAAATGAATAAGAAACTGAGCAAGCATTCTCCCTTTGGGTTGGTTTGTGAGTCAAAAGATAAGGAACATTTCTGGTGTTGCTAATTACTCAAGCTCCTCAAAACTTGTGGCTTCACACTGCCTTGAAAAAGGCATATAAATATTCTATTATTATCTAAAATTACACTGTATAAGCCATTAACCCCCAAATAAACTGCAGTAATCATGCGTGTTATTCCTTATCCTCACTGATGTGAATAGTCTTACTGGTTTTAGTGGGACTGTCAGGATGGTCAAAGGTTGTCAATGTCAGTATTATCTTCAGTATAAGAACCACGGATGATAAAGTTAAAAGCAAATGATTGTATGGCCAACTCATGTTCACATTGGCAGTATTTAATTTTTTTAACATTTCAGATATTACTCTATTTTTTTAACTACAGGAAGTCTGCAAGAAAAAAAAAATCAAAAGCTATTCTGCACAGATATAAGCGTGTAGAGCAATAGGTCACCAAGAACTAAAAAAACAGATGGTCTCCTTTTTATATCTCATCACTTGAATTCACAGATAATGCACGTACTTGTGGACACGTGTACCAAAATCCAGCTCTTCACCAAGACTAATCTGGCATTCAGAACATTTTCCAAAAATCCAGTGGAGCCTCTAAAACACAGACCTGTGCTCGGGCACTGCAGTGCAGCTTGGTTGTGCTGTCCTGGGGCCACTCCAGCCACCAGCGCCCGTCACAGCGCCGCGGGGTGGGACAGACCCTGAGGCAGGCTGGGGATCGGCTTCCAGACTCAACACTCCACAGTTTCTGGCACACTTTCAAGGAAATGACATTTCAGTGAAATGTGATCAAAGTCAAAATATTTCACTGGGATTTCTCTCTTTCAAGTGTATCTTCAACATGTGGGATGCTTGGTCTGAATCACTCTCCTCAGAGAGAGAAATGGGAATGCCCAACTGGAAAAACTGAGCTGTCAGACTGAAAATATTTCTTTTGATCAAATTCCATTTTTATGAAAACTTAGAGTTTATGTCACCTCTCAACAAAGGGGGAATCTTAAGTTTAGTGCTCTTCATGGAACAGAACTACGTTATTTGATAAAAATGAGGAGAAAAAAAATAAACTTGAATAAACTTGAATGATTGTTTTCTCCAGCTGGAGATTTTGCTGTTGTTTTTTACCTTTTGAACCAGGAAAATGACTGTACTGTGGACCCTGAGCAGCTGTAAGGAATCTCCTGTGAGTTAAATGGGAATTACTTTTTTTTTTTTTTTTTTTTTTTTCAGCATCAGTTCCGGAGTGGCCAAGTGAGTTCCATGGCTCTTTGCGGCAGAGCCTTCTTGAGGACTCTCAAAGCAGACCTTGGAGTTGGGAACGTGCAGATTAAGGCATTATTTTGACTACAACCTAAAGACCTTGTAGAAAAGTTGAAAAAATTCCAAGGTGCTGCCAGTGGTTTTGCCAGGGACAAGATTAATGTTTGCTTTGTTTGCTGCATCCTTTTAACTGCTGCTTTCCTCCTCCTTCCAGTAAATAAATCTGCCTATGAGTTAAACAAACTGACTCTGATAGAAACCAAACATAAGAAATATATTAACAATAATGCCCTGTTCTTAAAATAGAATGGCAATAGTAAAAGAGAGCCCTTGGCTTCTGGCTTACCGCTGAGTACTGCTCACGTGAGTGCTGTTGCTTTGAACTCCTGCAATAAAGAAATAGAGGGCCCAGGGAAAAAAAAAAATAAAAAATAAAAAATTCCACCTACACGTTGGAGTGTTTCAGCTAAATATTTGTTATTCCACTGTGCCACAGTTCAGAGGTAAGACAGTCTCACCTGTGTGAAGCTTATGGTCCAAGCACGGACCAATTTAACTGATGATCCGGCATCCAGGCCTTTGGCAGGAAGCTGGTTACTTCTCAATATGGGCATTTTTCCTTTTTTTTTTTTTTTTTTTTTTTTTCCCCAGTGTCTTGGTGGGTATTTTGTGATACACTGGGTATTACAAAGTGAGCGTGCACTGAGCAGGCAGCACTGAAGCACAGCTATTGATTGTCCCCCTGTGGGTCGCTTATCGCCTTGGTCATTCCGTAAGAAAAAGAAGGGGGTTTCTGAAGCACAGATGATTTGTTGCTTGGGAACTACCAAGAGAAACCAGCACACAGCTTCCCAAAAGGGCCCCTACTCAGAAGCGATGTGCTTCTAGACTGTGTGTGTGTTGTGCACTAGAGCACATCCTTTGGAGGCACTGGCGGTCAGGGACACCCTGCTTTGGCACTTTGCTCACCTGTGCCCATCTCGGAGGGAGGATGCCCCACCAGGATCCCAACGTAGCCTTGCAGCTCCCAGGGCAGCACCACTGCATGGCGCTCACGTGTGCAGCAGAGGCTAGGAGCTGCTGGGGCTGGCAGTGTATTTCCAATGAAAGTGAGATTATTTTTCCCTCTGGCGTCTTTCCACCTTTCCAAGACCCTTGAGGGCCAGTTTCTGAAGTTAGGTAGTAGCCTGACATCCTGATGTCAGCGCTCAGGTTTCAAAAAGCAGGAGCAGTGATTTCTGGGCAGCCTTTGGGAACATTCCCTGCACCCCGAGCCCTGGGAGCCAGCCCCAACTTTAGCTGCATCGGTATTACGATAGCAGATGTTTTGTGCTGACTTTTTCTGCCTGCTTCAGACTGTAGGACCCTGCTCTGAAACAGCCTCCAGGGGATATTTCCTCAGCCTTGCTGCACACTGGCAGCAGCTGCTGCCGACAAGGTGCTCCCTCCATAAACACTCCTTCCTGGGACGCGGCAAGCTCTCAGCAATCAATGATTTCACCTCCATTTACCTTTTCTGGATGAGTGCTCCATTAATATTCAACAACATCTACCAGAAAAAAACTAAAATCCACAAGGGCCCTGGGGTGCCTCACCCCTCTCCCTCTCAAATATTTAAAGTGGAGTCTGAATTTTCACTCTGGAATTCCTTTCACACTGCCAGAGAAGTCATTTTTCTGTTTCAGAGCAGACACCTGCCCCACATCTGCCCAAAGTGTCCCGGTTTGGTTACAGTGGGGAGTGCGGAGCAACCTCCTCTGTGCCGAGAGCTGTTTGTCTCCTTTTTCGGAAGAGCTGGAACGAGCTCCGTGCTGCGCAGCACACGCTGCAGGGCGCTGCGAAGGCAAGGCAGGGCTCATCCGTCCCACATTCCTTGCTAATTTTAAACAGCTCCCTTGAGCGGCTCAGAGCGAAGGCCCAGAGAAGCACGGTCTTGATTTATTGGCCTTTCCCTTCTGAAAACTTTTGTTCAAGTGTCTTGGGACACAAGTAAAACCAGAAGGGGATTTTCAGCCTGGAGCCGTGGAGACATACATCTGCATCACGACATATGGCAAGTTTTTTGCAGCATCAGCAGTTTTTCACCCCAAAGGCTCTGATCATCCCAGCTCTGATCCGCTAGGTGAGGTGACGGGGCCGAGCAGGGAAGCCTTAACACCACAGCAGGTGCGTGCCTCAGAGGTGCAGGAGCCTCCCCAGCCACCAGCGCTCACGCAGGATTCCCACGCACCCTTCCCGGGCAGCCCAGTGCCCGTGCCCATGCCGAGGCTGCGCCCTGGACACATGGCAGCCGCCCCCGCTCCTGCCCGGAGGAGTTTTGGGTCTGCACAGCACACTCAGCCCTGGCACGGTGCAGCTCCTGGGACGGCCAGGCACACCGGGGCAGTGAGGGAAGGGTGGCAACGTGTGGGAAGAGGGGAAGCAGAAAGACCAGAAAGGCAGCCCCGGAGGCAGACAGGTGCCTTGGGCTGTAGGCTAGAGGCACACAAGGAGACACAACAGTCCTCAGGCACGCCAACAGAAATTGCAGAGGAACAGTCTGCTCCCTCCAGCAGGCAGAACGAGTAACAGAGAGCATGGCCTGGCGTGAGGAAGGTTCGGCTCAGACTCTAGGAAGGTGGCTGGGTGGCGAGTTGAGCGAAGTGCCAGAACTGACTGCACAGGACCTGGTAGCATTGTTAGGGCTTTCCAAGAACACGCAGGGCAGGGAGAGCTGATCCTGCCCTGGGGCAGAAGTTGGAGCTGGAAGACCTCCTGTCTGCCTCCAGGCACACTTCCTACCACACAGCAACTTCCTAACCACGCAGCAGCGCCCTGCAGAATCAGAGCTGCCACGCTGTGGTTATACAAACACCAGCTGGGACCTGGCTCCTGGGGAAGCAAAAAGCTCCGCTGTCTTGCTGACCACTTCAGCCCCTCCGAGTACCTCATTACACAGATAAAGAGTTTAGGCAAATCAGTATGAAAATCACAAAGGACTGCCTTTGTGTAGAAAACAGCCGAAAGATAAACATTCAACATTTTCTTTCAACTACTTTCTGGCCTTTCTCACATTTACGTTTTGTATGTATATGGATTTTACGTCTATATCCAAAATAATACACCGTTCTTTAAATGGAGATTAGAGCTCCAATTATACTTTCTCCTGTCTTGTAGTTGTTTTTAATACCAAGGCAAAGATGGTCAGTGCTTGCTGCTCAGATACCCTGCCATTTAACAAATAGCATGGGGACCACATCCAAGGATCCTTGACGCTCTGCTTCAGTGAAGGCATAAGCTCAATGCTGTATATAGAGCAATAACCATGAAAAAATGAGCTGAATCTAAGACTATAGCCTGGGAATGAAACAAAACTTGCTTCATTACACTTACAGAACTAATGATTTCTCCAAGGTGTTTTTGTGCTTAAAGCTGAAGAATTAATCAATACTTTAAAGTTTAAGGTTTGTTTGTTGTTTCTGTTTTTGTGATTTATTTTTTTTTTAGATTTTCCCATTCAGCTGCCAAATACTTTCTGGCTCTGCCTTCAAAATAAATTAATTCCGCTATGATCAACTAATTTAAAAAGTGGTTGAACATCTGATGCGCGAACCCATGAGGGAAGTGAGGCTGGGAAACCTCCAGCTGCCTCCCTGCCGCTGGGCTGAGGCACGCAGCCCTGCCCGGAGCGCAGCACCCAGGCAGCCAGCAGACCAGTGCCAACCAAACAGTGCCATGAGAAAGCCTAAAAGCAGCATCGTCACAGCAGCAACTCCTTCCATATTCTTGCTGGAAAGTGCCTTATTTCTGCCAGCCCTCTGCAGAGCGCGCTCAGTCCCATAGACCTGCTGCGAGAGGCTGGTACCACAGCGGCACTTTGCTGTGCGCCCTGCAGCGTCCCGTTCAAGGTCCTTAGAAAGGGCAGGCAGGGTCCTGCTGCTTGTTTCCAGGGATGGTGCTGGGAGCTGGTGCTTCTCTTGGCTTACCTGTGTTTCTTTCCCAATTCATGTAATAATCCCCTGGTTTGCATTACTGTAGGCAACAAATGATGCATGGAAGCTGCAGAACAGAAACAAATAGAAGAAGATCTTAGTCCTCACTGTTATTGGCAATATTTCTGCTGGGTAGTTGAGAGCTTGAATCTCAAGATACATGATGCAGAGTTTGAGCAGGAATCTATGAAATACCATACCAATGACAGCCTCTGGAATTGACAAAAGTAGCCCTGTAGACTCTCAGGACACATGCATAAAGGTAATTTTTCTGCCTTGTTGCTGTCTCTTGCCCTTCCCTCTTTTTCCCTGCTAAACCTGAGAGTTGCTTTCACCTCTGACGTTCTCCATACCTCTCACAGAGCCCAACAGGGCTCACACACCATCAGGATGCTGAATCCTGGGTCCCACCGGTATACAGCTCTGGCCCCAACATCTGTCCGTTTCAGGTTTTCCAAGGACTACCCTCCTTTCTCCACTCTGCTCTGCGTACTCAGAGACATCAGAGATACCCTGGGGCTGCCAGACCTGCAGCAAAGCAATCCCAGCACTGGGCTGTGGGCTCAGAGCACGCTGCCCTACTTACCCTGACAGGCACTCTTGTGCCATTCCTACAACTGTCAGCTTTTCCCCTCTCTGATGCAGGGCATGCATTTCTGCTCCCTCAGGTAACGGAGATCTGTCACCTTCCCTGATGCTCTATGTAGTGCCCACTTGGTCAACTTTTTTTTTTCCTGTGCAGTTTGTTCCTGCTTAAGCAAGCAACATTATTTTTAGACTTTTGTTTTCCAGCCGGTATTTTACACCCTTTTCTTACAGGCACTAATCTCACTGATGGCTAACTGCTTGCCCTTTCAGTCCCCTCAAATAGGCATTTTGATCAATATTTCAATGTTTTCCATGCTTCTGTTGAGGTATTTCTTCGTCTCATAAAATGGACTCTAATTGCCTCCAGCTCGATGCTTTCACTTGGATTTAGAGTTGGAAAAAAGCAGAATAAAGCTCAATAAAGCTCTTTCTCATGTTTCAGTGGTTATTTCACTATACGAAGGTGAAATTAGGTGGGTTTTTTGATTGTTTAGTTTTTGTTTCTCCAATTTTTACCAGGGCATCAGTAAGAGAATAGCTTTATTACATCTCCATTTTCCCACTATCTGTTAGACTGTCAGACTATCAGATTGTGGTTAATATCCAACTCCACTGAATCTGTGAGCATTGCAAACTCCGAGGTAATTCTCTGCTGTCATTCCATAACTTGATTTAATTCTTGAAGTACACCAGAATCTAGTTCAAGTTTGTGCATTTTCCCTGCCACATTTAAATACTTTTCTTATAAAATTTCAGTTAACTTTAAAGCTTTAAATAAAACTACTTTAAATAAAACTGAAATTACTGGAAGATACTGGGAGAGGTGCTTTTTATGATTTTTTTTTATTTTTTGTGAGGAAACCTGCCTACCTGACAGAAAGGCAGACTCTTACAACTCCACTACATGTTTACTAGAAACTAGACTAACCCAGAGCAGTCTGTAAATAGGAGCTATTCCACAAATCACTGCACCATGTGTCTCTTTGCATAATTTGCTTTCATCTCATGCTCTGAAACTCTTCAAAATGGTAAGAGAAATCTATATCTGGGTAACAGCAGGAGATGAGGCAAATAGATTTAAAGAGGCAAGAAGTTTTGCCTGATGTTCTTCACATCAGACCATTAAATGGCTCTTACAAATCTCAGGTGCATTAGCTTTCAGTACTATAAATTGAAATTTGTAATCTTTCCTGGTTTCCTACAGCCTTAACATTTTAATCCAGCTTGTTTTCTCTCCCAGATAGCTCAGTTCTCTCCTGATCCTGTTGTTGCCTGATTAAAAGTAGATCAAAATAATCAAACAGCCAAGGAATCAGGATGAAGAGTGTCCTAGGGAGAAGCAATTTCAGAAAATTCAATAAAATTTAAAAAGACTTCATATTTAACTGAAATGACAATCTCACAGGTCAGAGAAACAAAGAATGGATTTGCTTTCTTTCAGTGTAAATTGATGTTTCTCCACAATGGCTTGATCGTTTTCCATTATTATGAAAATGAAACAAGGCAACTCTCAAAAATATATAATATATATATATACAACCAGCTCTTCACATTTGTGACCAAAAATATCATTGTCAATAGAGCTATTTAACTTGGCTCAAATGTTTGAGAGTGCTACTTTTGAAAAAAACATAATGGCAATGCTGCTTTTAACTTGCTGGCAGCATTTCAGGTGAGAGGAAGGGCCTGCAAGGTGCAGACATCACCGCCCAGGGGAAGCAGCTGCGGTGGCTGGGCTGCACAGCGGGCATGGAGGTGGCACCGCAGGGCCTCGCAGCAGGAGGCAGAACGTGGGGCCCCAGGCCTCTGGATCACCAGTTTGCCTCCCGGAGGCACGCAGTTTAGCCGCCAGCCTCGCACCCCCAGCAGAGTTCGAAGGCTCCAGGCCTGATGTTGAAAGGTCTTCAGCACCTTCGTCCTGTGGCTCCCCATGCGTGGGGCGCTGGGGGCTGCCCACTGGTCACAGCCCTGGGGTGGGGCACAGCCACCACTCAGCCGGGGCACAGGAACGCCACACGCGGTGCCGTAGCTGCCTCCCTCAGCTGCTGCTCCACACCGATAGGATTGCCTTGAGATGTATCCAGAGATTTGTGAGCATTATTGTTTTTCAAACAGTTGCAACCTTTTAGTGCATGATTACATCATCACTTCCCCTGGAAGCTGACAGTCAAGGACCACGCACAGCTCCCAGTGCTTGCTTTCTCCTCTACACGTAGAAAAATCAATTAGAGGTTCTCGTTGTGCAGTAAATGTCAGTTGTGCTAACATTACGGGATCAGAAACATCTGTAGCTATGGAAACCTTTAAGGCAAGACTCCTTCTGAGAATAAATTATGACAAGCAGTTTTGTATTGTTGTTTTATACTATAAATTAAAACAGCCTAATTGCTTAGATGCAAGTTTTCTTTGTCATTTGTTTTTTTAACTTCAGTACTTCCCAAGTAACTTTTATCAATATTGACATAGAGGAAAATGATACTTTATCAATGTTTGCATCCAAAGACTCAGACTTGTTACTTGTATCACTTCACAATTTTCTGCTAAGACAATCTTTACTGTATTACAAGGGAGAGCATGTTTTTCAGATGAGTAGACCCAACCTTAGAGCTTATCAGCATGGTACAATTTATACTTTTTGCTACATTCTAATGTTATACAAAAACACCTCAGGTATGTGAAACAAAAATTCAGTCAAAACTTTCTCTGAGTCACTAGGATTTTGTAAAAAAAAAAAGAAAAAAAAATGAACACGAGTTCTTCCATGCTCAGCCACAGTTTTTAGCAAAAACCTGGAGCTTGTTCTTCCAGTGCTTGCAGCTCAGATTGTGGCTGCCCTCCACCAGGACACCCCAGTGTTGGGGGGCGAGCCCCAGCCCATGAGGGGCCTGGAATTATGTGGGACATCCTGGGACACTGCCAGGTCCATGGGGCAGTGACCGTAATGGGCTGTATGCCATAAAAAGCAAACAAATTATGCTTCATTCCCTTCTGTCAGTGCTTCCAGGCCACCAACTTCCCTCTGTGTATGGTGACTGCTGCAGGAGCCACAGAACCACTCCCATAAGCCTTGCTTCACTAGCATGCTCGCTTTGCTATTTTTCTTTGGGGATCTGCTGTTATAATTCTGGTTATGCCCTCTTCCCCAAGTCACTGCCTACATGCTTGTATTTTTTCTGAGAACATTTCATTGTAGCTACCCCCTATTCAGCTAAGAAAGAAATGCAGTTTCTTGCATGCAGCCCATGATATCCTTGTATCATATCAGACTCTTACAACTGTTATAGTGGATATAAGATGAAATTTTCAAAATTCACTTTGTGACTTTTCTGCAGTATCCACTTAAAATTCAGCATGCCAGTTAACAGCCCTACCAGTGAATTCATTTACAAGTACGTAGCTATTGAGGAGCAGTTCTGCTGAGCGCGAGCATCTCAGAGTCAACGTTAAGAGAAAGCAGAGCTGTTTTTATTAACAGCAAGAGTTCTCACCTCATGCACAGTCAGCTCAGAGTTGTGGAAGGACCTGGTTCACACTTGCACTCACACATTTAGCATACACTTGTATGACTGATGCTGACAGCCCCTTCTCCCTCACCAAATCCAGCCCACATGGAGGGCAAGGCGGGCATGTCCTGGGGCGCAGGCAGGAGCTGCACAGCAGGGACCGGCTGTGTCAGCCCCACAGCTTTGTTCTGTGTTTGCGTGGCCTCACTCTGCATCCTCAGCCTATGCTTTTCCCTGGACAACAGTCCTTGTCCTTACAGCATGTTTCACTTGGTACTCAAGTGGGAATTCACGCACTTTCCCATGCAATGATACCATTCCCTCATGCAGCTTGCCATGCATAAATGCATCTAGCAAGCAGAAGCATTTACTCCCCAGGCTCTGAACAGGGATGCAAACAGAACCCTGCCAGAGCCCAGCACAGATCATAGCCTTGGTATGCATTTGTCCCTCTGAAGCAAACAACAATTTGAGAGCAGAGATGATTAAATCTGTTTGTGCTTCCAGCAGAAAGAACATCACCATTACTTGAGCTGTGATCACACTCGTGATGGTACAGTGTAAGGTCTTGGAAATGATTCTGAATTTAAAAGCAAGATTACAGCTCTTAGGTCACAGAGGAAAGGCTTGAAAAGGTGATCAAAATCCAACCAAGTTCAGCCATAGCAAAGCACACAAACAAATTCATTTTCTAATAATCTTAAGGCATTAGACCAACTTCAGGACTGGTCTGAGTCACTTTTTGCCCTTTTAGAATGGGCAATATATGAGAATTTGAGTATCCATGCTTTACCAGTTTTGCATCTCCCCCTTTTAGTTTCCAGAGCCATAAAACATTTCATTCAGATGCCACATCTTCTCAATGTTCAGATCATCCAGTACTTCCAGAAACAGGCCTAGGGCTCAAGGCAGACATTTAATCACTTTCCCATGTAATTTCCATGTGTTTCTTATTTGTTTCTGGTCACCCTTTTTTGTCTTCCTTTATGTATTTTTTTAAATGAAGGTAGAGCCTTAAGAAAGGAGGAAGACTTAGGTTTTTTTTATTATTATTTATAATATGGAAGTGCTATCCTCTATGTCAAACTAAAGATACACAGTATGCTATATCATGCTGACTTTCATTAAGAACTGAACAGACTTATTTTCCATTACGTACTGAAGTTGCCAAAAGCTAATTCAAAAATATCATAGTGTTTCAATATTAATCTCCTGCTTGTCTGCTTTCAGATAAAACCAAATGCAACATAAAAGCAAATATTCTGTTTCCTATGCAGATCAGCCCTGCCTCAGGTCAGCACAGGGAAATCTAACCAGCAGCACCACAACATCAGGATCATGGAGATGCTGGCGCACAGGACCATGTAATGTCAATTGTGCACAACTATCAATATTGCCTAACCTGAAAAGGAAGCAGTGACAGCAGCACTGGATTACTGACATGGAGCTAGCTGTACTTAGCTCGGTTTTGGGAAGGGAAATGCATCAATATTGGCAGTGGCTACAGCTGAGTCACCTCTGCCTCAGAAAGCATTTGTCTTTGCTATCAGGATTCTCCAAGCCATCACAAGACTGGGTAACATCCTCCCAGAATGGATTCACTGTTTATAATTTGTTGCTTTACTGCTGAGCGATCGGAGCAACACAGTTGCTTGTCCTGTAATGCGCCAGTTAGGATCATGGAAATCCATACTTAGACTCTTAAGTTAGTGTTTGCTTAGCACCCGTTGTGTCTCTGCCTCTTCTGCTGTGATGCGCCACTCTCTGTCTTCACTCAGTTGTTTCTTCCTGCTTCTAGCAGGAAGGGAATAAAAACAAATCACCTTTATCTTTTTAGACCCACCTGGCTGTGGTTGGGAGGTAGAAATACACACGCTGGTTCCACAAAGGCCCTTGCTTCTCCCCAGAGGGGCTCGGTGAGCACTCCTGCTGGCAGCGCCGCGCTGCAGCCATGTGGTGGCCACTGGAGGCCTTCCTCTGGCCCGCGCTCAGCCCCGCCATGCTCTGTGCCGGGGGCCAAAGGGAAGATGGCCCCCACGAGCCACATCCCCACACATTGTGGAACGAGGAAGAGATCAGTTCGGTTCACCTGGCTGCAGCTCTGCCTCTTGTGCCCTTTCTACACACGGAGTGTGGAGGAGGGGTTTTTGCTCAGCCAGCTTTTCAGTAACCACTGCCCTGGTTGCTGCAGGCCAGAGAGGAACAAAGCTCAGGGCACCGCATGTATCGGCCCTTACAGGCACCAGGGGCCACAGGGATGGGCAGCATCAGCTTTAAGTTGAGAGGAAAGTGCTCTCAGTGGAAATAAGTATTTAGGGAGCAGCAGAACTATCAGCAGGATGCAGCACCCAAGGGTGGAAGGGAGCATGGCTCTGCAGGCCCCCAGCTGCTGCCACCCAAACACCACTCCGGAAGCCTAAGGACTGGGTGTGAGGAGCAGCCAGAGCGCTTCTCACAGTGCTGCTGGCACCTCTGCACCCGGGGAGGGGGCAAGGAGCAGAGGGATGGGTGGGGAGCCCCCCAGGAGCCGCTGGGCAGCAGTGCTCAGCTGAGGGCTGCCACATCTCGAGCATTTCCACCTGCGCTGCCAGAAGCGGAGGAGCTGCCCACTGCTGGGGTGTCCTGTGGACACAAAGACCACAGCTTTGCCACCCACAAACACAGCTGTGACTTGCCTTGGACTGCTTTTTGGTTTTTCTACTGCATTCCCGTCAACCACTTTGCTTTGTGAGAACTGCAGTAAGAAAGCATCAGCTGAGGTTTCCTCTGTTTTCATCTCTGGCCAGCCTAACTTGACATAGACCCAAACGTCCTGGGCTGATGCCTGTGGGGAGAGTGCATGAGGTGGTGCAACACAGAGGAAATAATATTCATTCCACAAATCCTGCATTAATCCAAGCTGTCAGCTGCTTCTCTCAAAGCATTTAAATGCCAGAGATTACATTACAGAATAACTGCTTATCATACATGTCCTAGCCAGCACTCACTGTCAGTAACTGCTCCCACAGCACTCATGACAAGTGGCCGCCTTACAGTGGTGGGGCGACTGGGACCCCCTACCTGTGCTCCTCTTTCCTGACACGAGATCACCACCAGCACCACGCAGCCCAGCAGCAGGGGGGAGGAAGAACCTGCCTGCCTGTCCCACAGCAGTGGGCAGCTCCTCTCATCCAGGGCAACGGCGTTCCTACAATCCCACCAGTTCCTTCTGCTGAGAAAAATGCTATACTCTAAATGGGGTAATTTACTAGACTAATGAAAGTGCTATAATTTACATTTGCACCAGGCTGTTTTCCCAGTGAGACTGCCTGTTTCACCTCATTATATGGATCATACCCTTTTGTACACAATTTCTCTAAGAAGATTAGAATAGTCACAGTACCAGTGCTAAATATAAAAACACATTAAGCTCCTCATATAAAGGATATCCATCAGGACTTCCAAATTAAACCTCTCCATATCTAATGCCCATTTACAGTATGACTTCCAAGCTTACTCCCCTTGAACCTAGCAACAGAACACAGAGGCAACAAGAGGCAAAGGGGCATTGAAACAACATCATGGACCAGCTGCAGAGCTGGGAAAGGAGCCTGCAAGGTAATGTAGCCACAGTCCACAAGTGTTTACACAGGGCAGGTGCATCAGATGGCAGAGTGATCTTTAGTCTTGCATGTGTCATCAAGTGGGGAGATGCTGAAATCAGCAAAAGTTGAAGCAGAAGCCAGAGCCAGCCCTTTGGGTGACTGACCATGAGCCCCAGTCACCCAAAGGATTTCATGAACTTCTTCTCAGAGACTTGGCACACTACTCATCTTGGAGGGTACGGCTCTGGCCCAGTACCAGGCAGCCTGCTCCATGCCAGTGGGACTGCACCCACCCTTACGCAGCTCATGCTGGACACGAGTCTGGAGGCAGTGCTCTCCTTCCTGAGGAACCTTCCAGAACAGCAGCTGTGCGTCAAGCCATAGGTGCAGGGATTTGAAACAAGAATAGATCCTCACAGCTCTGGGGAGAGGACACTTCCTTGCTCTCACGCCACATGAGAAAGCGATACTGCATTGCAAAACAACCTGATCTCATCAGCCAGGGGCACGCAGCACGGTGATTCACCGCTTGCGCTCAGAGCCGGCAGGACAGGCTGACTTCCTGCCTCTCCACAAACACGGTTCTTCTCAGCAGCTGATGCAGCTCAGCTACAGCCTTGTAAACACCAGGATTTTATTTTATTTTTTTTTAATCTGAAGAGCACCTTTGTGGTGTGAATGCTGCAGAGCTGCAGTCTCATGGCCAAACTAAAGCCAGATTAACCTTTATTTTGAACAGTCTGGCAGCCAACCGTGTCTTGCTGGTGAACATGGAAATGTTTAGACATTAAATACATATTTTCAAAGAGTACTGTAAGTGTGGCAGAACCAGAAGAACCCCAAAGAGCACCCAGGTTATCAGACATCAGACAAAAGCAATGCAAAACCTATGCTACTCATTGAGGAGCCACTCTGAATAATCTCCATTTCTGATGGGGTCACGCTTGGTTTGTCACAATGGAATCCACGCTGTGCTGCCTCAGTTTCATGCTCATCATGAAGCACAGGACATGCAATGCTGCCTAGGCAGCACCCCTGATCTCCATCTCGTGAAGCACGCAGGGTAAATCACAGAAGCCCACTGGAACACCTTGTTCACTAGGATGCTTCACTTGAAGCACAGGTGAGTCATAGCAGTTGACTTTCTAAACTGCTCTGCTACCTAAAACAAGGCCATAATTCACCTGTTTGAAGTGCACTGATGATGACATTAAAATGCAAGCCTTGAAAAATAAAGCCAGAATGCCACTCCAGTATTGTTTTAAAACAAATTTGCAAATAAACTTGCAGGAGAAGGTAAATTTTTTTATTTTTTTTTTTGGCACCTGCAGTGCAGCCATTTTAAATTAGGTGACTAAATACCTATAAATTGTCTAATTAGGTCAACTTCCATTGCAACCTCAGCCTGAAATGCCCCAGCAAATAAGCTTTCTTTTACGCCCTTCGTTCCCATGTAATCATTCAGGGTTATAATTCACTTAATCCACATAATTGACTTGAGGTTTTCTAGAAAATTCTATGACTTCAAACAAATACATTTCTCATGAATTTAAGTCTACATATGGAAGGATTTATTCTGAAAAACCATGAAATCTGTGTAAGAGGACTCTGTTATACAGTTGTATAATGACATAAACAGTGGCTCCAATGGGATATTCATATTTGTTTTTCATAAAGCCCTGAAATAATTCAACCAATAAAAAAAATAATTTTATTAAAATAAACCTGCCCTTTCAGTCATTCAGGAATTAAAGCAGAGCTCCATGCCAGTTCAGGTTTGCCTGCTCAGACATTTCCCACCTCGCCCTCTGCTGCAGCTCCCGCTGCCATCCCTCCGTGCCAGCACAGCGTGGCCAAACCAGGCACCCTGCGGCTCCCCGCCTGCCACAGTGCTGCACAGCCCTCCTGGAGCAGCCCTGCCAGCCTCCCCTCTGCCTGCCCCTTTCATCCTGCTGGGAGCACCTCGGTGTCCCCTCCCCTGCAGCCCCTGCTCCTCACCTCACTCCCAGGGCTGCGCACTGAGCAAGGGCAGGGAGCAGCTCCAGCAGAATTACAAAACCCAGCAGTAACCCAACTTCCCCCCCCCCCTTCCTTGAGTTATTCAAGTGCAACTGGCAGAACAGTTGCATTGCCATGAGTCAAGGGGCAGCGGTGAGCAGCAAAGGACAAGGTGGTGTGGGAGTACTGTAACTGACAGGCTGGCCAAACAAGCATCTGAGAATACAGAGGCTGCGAACTTCTGGTAGCAGCAGATGTCTTTTCCTGTGAATCCTAAAGCCCCAGGGCTCTCCAGGGGTTGCCTAGGTTCTGCCTACTTCAGCTTGAAAGCTTTTATCTGAAGCACGTTCCCTGTGAGTGCCGTATCTCAGTATCCCCATTTAGCTGACATTTTCTGAGTACAGCAGCAGGCTTGGGCATTACCTGGCCTTCCTGCTCACTGCAGTTTCTCTCAGCCCTGTAAGTCATTTCTCCACAAAGCACATTCCTGGTGGAGCAGCCCTGGGGGCAAGACTGTTCCTGTGTGAAGGCTTCACACGCAGGCAGTGCTCCTGTGGGTGGGTGGCTGGCTGCCTCATGGTGAGGCAGCAAGTGAAAATTTACTCATAGCAGAGCCCTGAAGCTTCCACAGTGACTTCCCACCTCCCCTCCTCGGTGCAGCACGTGGAGGATTCCCATGGTGAGAAGTGCCCCTGCTGAAGGCACTGGGCCACAGCCAGTGTCGGCACTGCAGCTGCTGGGGATGCTCACCAGAGGTGCAGGGGAGGGGACCAGCAGCACCCCTCTGTCCCGAGGGTGCTTGAGCAGGACAGCAGTAAGCATGGCACAGAAAGAGACTTTGTAAGATCCTTTTAAGGGATGGGGAGTTTCAGCCACACTGGCAGAGCACCCGGCTGCTCCCACATGAGGAGCTCCCCACAGCCAGCGCCAGCACCAGCCCCAGCCATGCTCAGCTCCCGGGGCCCGGCCAACTGCCCCAGGCCCCCCAAGGGGACAGGGGATGCAGCAGCCACCTCAGTGAGCAGGACAGCCACAGAAAAGGGAGAGGTGCTGGAGAAAAGGGGACAGAGGAGCTTTGTGCATAAAGATGAGAAAAGTACCCCCAGCACCTCCACCAGGGACAGCCCAGGGGTCCTGGGGCCACTGGGAGACAGATGGGTGTGACAGCACCCGTGTCAGGGAGGCAGGCGCCTGGTGCTCCATGAGGTGGGAGGGTAATGGCATCCTCCCCGAGCAAGACACTAATTGAGCAAAAACTTATTGAAATCAATACTCTGCAGGACACTTCTACATGGTGATCTGAGCTAATTAACTCTCCTCTGCAGTCTGAGATCCTGCAGTGATCATGAACCTTTCTGCCATGTCCAGCCTCCCACTCCTCTCTTCTCTCAAAACAATGCCTTTGTAAACTACAGATAAAACAGGAATTAAAAGCACCCTAGGGTCACACTGACACACGTACACAGGCAACTGTGGTGCTTGGACCTGTCTTCCTTCTTATGTGAAAAAAAGAATAAACTATTGAGACCTCATAACAGAGAGCAGCAGCCATTTGTGATTAGTGCCCATATGGAAGAACCTGCTGTGAGGAAAGCCCCCATGACACAAGCCCCACTCCCACAGCTGACAAGGCATGCTTCCATGGGAAGATGCAGCATATGGGAGAGCCATCTTTTGACACAGGTATGCTGCAAAAAATGACCATAAGGAATGGAAACTGGGAAACAAGGGCAAACAGGAGGACAAAACCTCATTTTGAAGTGATGAGTTTACCTCCTTGTGAGGCAGCAGGGTCCACCACTTGGGGCAATGCAAGCACATCACGTGCACCAGCACATTGCACACACTCCAGCTCAAATTAAAAAACAGATTTGCCCTGGGATTTGAGAATGTGAAGTAGCAAGTTCCCAAGTACTAATTTAAATTTACAAGTCTGCAAGAGGCTTGAACAAAACCCTGGAGCCAGGAGCACAGAGGAAGATTCTACAGGGCATGAGCCCATATTGTGGAAGTAAGGTGGTTGTATGGGTGCCTGTAACGGACTGACTCCAGGGTTGGTTTTGTAGTGCTTGACTAGTCATGTTCTGTTCACTTCTATTTCACCTGCCATTGCTTTGCAATTCTATAACGTTATCGATGACAACGTTGTTCAGAACTTTTGCAGGGCTCGTTTCAGTGAGCTAAATAAATCACCAGGCATGGACAAACACTTCAGGGATGGCAGAAGTCACAGCCCCGTCACCCTTGCAATGAAAGAATTTCATTCGGACCGCGAGCAGGCGGTCCGTGCGCCGCCCCGGGGCGTGGGTTTGATTTCCCGGAGCTATTTCAGCGGGACTCGCCCGAGCAGCGCCCGGCCCCGCGGCCGCCCGCAGCCCCGCGCAGGGCACGGGGTGGGCCCGGCCCGCCGCGCTCCGCCTCGCCGGCAGCGCCCCCTGCAGGCCGCGGAGCGCACGGGCTCAGAGCCTCAGGGGCACGGGGGGCTCCGCCGGCAGCCCGCGGGCACCAAAGCAGGGCTGCAGCTCGCGGGGCTGCTGGCAGCAAGCCTTCCCCCTGCAGCTGCCCTGCCCGGGGCGCCCGAGCTGCCCCAAACCTTGCTTTGAGCTGGTGCCACCCCTCAGGAACGAGAGGCGCTGTAGGGTGGAGGGGCTGCAGGGTGCCCTACACCCAGCAGACCCCAGTCTGACTCTCACACAGCAGAGGACAAGCTCAAACCTTGCTCTCCATAGAAGCATGCACCTCCATCACCATCTCTTCTGTCATAAGCTATTTGATACAGAAAAAGAAAAGGCCAAACCTACCTGAAATCACACACAAGAGCAGAGTCCCCCCTGCAGCCTTGAGGGCAGTGCTTGTGGGGCTGCTTTTATGGCCCTCTGGCAAGCTGAGGCCCTCGCTACTCGCTAATGCTGGGCAGCTGTGGGCTAATGGTGGCAGCTGTGGGCTAGTGGTGGCAGCTGTGGGCTCTGCAGAGGCTGTGCTGTGCCGTGCCGTGCCGTGCCGTGCAGTGCAGTGCAATGCAGTGCAGTGCAGTGCAATGCAGTGCAGTGCAGTGCATGGGCACCCAGCAAAGGGGACGGGGTCTGTGTGCTGCAGAGGTGATGCGGACACTGGGGAGTCTGCATTTCTTGTCCAACACAGGCACTGAAAAGCCACAAGCTGCTCTAACACATGCTAGTCCTTAATTAGGCCTGCACTTGGGTTTCTGTCATGTTTTCTAAACCAAACCTTAAAGCAGGCCTTTGCTTCTTTTAGTGTAAGGTACTCAAACACAGATATTGCATCTCTCCCAAAAGTGCCATAGTTCCTCAGCAAGGATCAGCTCCTTGCCTTTATTGTTTATCTGCTCAGAAACAGATCACCACCTCCTAAAATAGGGCGACTGTTCAATTAGTTCTTAATTGCTTTTATTTTTTTCTCTGTCATTCAGACTAATTAGAATTAGATGGAAATGTCTCGCTTGCTCATTTTAATGAGTGTTTTGATTTACGTAACCGGCAGCAGGCCTCGGGTGCCCGTGTGCGTGCCACGTTCTGACACACCCCGAGGCTCCTGCGGGTCCGGCAACTGCCCAGCTCCCACCGCCTTGCCCTCCCACAGCTCTGCTGGGGTGGCCAGACCCAAGGGGGGCTGCTGGCTCCGTGCCCTTGCTGTCCGCACCCCATGCCCCGGGTGCTGACCCCAGAGCCGTGTCGGAAGCGAGGGGTGCGCTGCAGAGCTCCCTGCCTGGCGGGACATCCAGCCCCACCTCTCAGTTCTGCCTCCACAGGGTGGCGGGGAGGCTGCTAGCTCGCTCCAGGTGTTAGCCCAGAAATGAGACTAAACATGGAAACTGCACTCAGACATGAAATCATCCTGATCTTCTAAATATGCAAAAGCCCCGGGGCAGACTGTCCGGCTGGTGTTTGTGGGCCCTGCACTGCACGCTGCCGCCCAGCTGCCAGGCGTCACGGGGGGACGGAGGGGCGGCTGCTTTACCGGGCTGCAGTCACACACCGATTGCCTGTGTTATCCCAGGCCCATGCCAGCTACCTTTGGAAATCCCAGTCAGTCTTGCTACTGGCTTTAATCTCCACTTTAATTTCAGCAATTGAACTGTTCGTCTACATTTCACTATCTTATTCCATCGGGGGGGGAAATATTGCAGAAAGGGCAGTTCTGATGATTGTGTTTGTTCTTCATCCAAAATCAGAAATCAATGAGCATCCCACAGCATTTCCTAAGAGAGTAAAAATACTGTCTGACCAGCTGCCTTGCACCATCTACTCTAGCTGTAGTTTACTGGTGGGTTCTGGCTTTGCTTTTTGCTCTGGTTCCTATTACTGCTCTCTGAATCTACCAGATGTCTGAGGCAGCTGCAATTTCAAAACAATGGGAAAAAAATGACAAGAATTGTGCTCTACTTGTGGTGCTTAAAAGGTAGTGGAGAGAGGCCCTCTGCAGCCTGGGCATTCTCTTTAAGGCACAAGCATTCTGTTCGTAGTGCTCCACTCCTCCCTTCCCTAGGAGGAAGCAATCCCAGGCCAGCCCCTCCTGGCCAGGCGTTGTGAACTGCCCAGCACAGCAGCCCCAGCATCGCCTGGGGACCATATCAGTGTGTGCTGGCCCTTGCCTTGCCCCCAGTGCTGCTCGCAGTACCCGTGCCACCCATGCTGCTCCTTCCCGGTGTGCGCATCACCTCCCTTTGCCAGACCTGTAACCCCGCGGCCGCCTCGGAGCCCGTGGGAGCAGCTTGGTGGAGGCGCTCCCCAGCCTGGGCTCCGCAGGGTCCCTCCGGCACCGAGCCCAGGAGGACGTGTGTGACCAAATGCCCCTTCCCTGCTGGCAGGGGAGGGATGTGGAGAGCCAGGGAGCCCGTGATTTGGGGCGCTTGGGTCACGCAGGGCTGGGGCTAAGGCCAGGGGGACTTGGGGCTGAGCTGAGGGACCTGCTGCTGCCTGTGATGGAGCCGAGCAGCCCCGCATGGAAAGCATGTTTCCAGTGCTTGGCTTTGCTCTTCCCAGCACCAGAACTTAAATGGTGCAGAAGCATTTAAAAATAATGTGCTCCAAACAAGCAGGAGAAGGGGTAGTCCTCATATATCATAGAGGGGCTGAATGGATGCATGGACCACTTGCATTAACCTGCAAGAGAATTAGCATTTGTAATTTTCCTCTTAGGAATCCTAGTTTACCTTCGCCCTCTGTCTTAGTTCACTGACATCATAGTTATGAGATAGATCATTTTTATGGATTACATCTCACAAGGGCAACATTTTAATGAATAGTAGAATTAAATGTTTGCCAGGATTTTTTTAAAATAAATGATCAATTACCGCTGAGCACATCCATCATATTTATTAGCTCCCTTCTAGAAACATTTTTCATAACTTGCAAATTGAAATGAGGTTGAAGCTGAATTTTATTTCTTCTTTATTTGCCTGTAGTAAATATAGTACAAGTAAAACACCAAGATGAGCAGGCTTTTTTGTGTAAGTTGTTTTCTGACACTGGATAAAATTTTGTGTGCACAGAAGAGTGCTTTTTTTTATTATTTTCCAAAAAACAGTTAATAAAAATAAGGATTTCATTTTCTAAAATGCCTGGGGAACTGTGACCTGGTAGACAAGATTTCTTACTTGCTCTCAAGGTCATCATGAAACCACCTGATATGCATTTACTATTAATAATGTCCGACTAGGAGGTTAGATTGAACTTTGAGGTTTTGTCATGTCATGCATGCTATTAGCTCTTTATCTTTTGCAAAACGGAGTCAGAAATATACATTTCATCTTCCTAACATTGGAAAGTCAGCTTTATATAATGCCAGAAATTAAAGCTTGTGGTGGGTAGCGCAAACCTTCCCTGAAGAGCAGACGCTTTCTGTTGGAAGCAATGTTAAAGCCAGAGGTGCTCAGGCTGGAGATTGCTTTGGAGCTGAGGGAAGGAACAAAGCATGAAATAACCAAGCACCATGAATGTCCCCTGTCTGCCTTCCAGAACCGAATTTCTCTGCAGAAATTGGTGGTTGTGGCTACATGATGATGTTTCTAAATGGCTAAGCTGAAATGAGCAGTGCCTGGTATTCAGTTGTCTGCTGTTTGCCCAGGAAACTCGTGGAATAATATTACAACACCTGAAGTAGGATGGGGGTGTGGACTGAACTTCTGGAAGACTTTCTTTGGCTTGTACAAGGCAGAGTTAACAGCAGAAATAGCCGTGAGGCCGCGAGAGGTCGAGAGGAAAGGCAGCGGGCGCGTGCAGACGCTGCAGGCGGGTACTGGCAGCACCGCGCATGGGAGGCTCCGAGCAGAGGCTGAGATGAAGAGCAAGGAGGCTGGCACTGCCTCCCGGCCCCTCCTGACCGTGGGCAGGGGGGAAAGCCGCAGAAAAAATGGGGCAGCCTACTCTTTTTCCCCCGTTTTAACAAGTCAAGCCTGTCAAACGAGGCAGCCTGCAGCGGTTTGGCTTTTCATTGATGATTCTTGTTTTGGGGAAAGCTAAATATGACAGGCATGAAAGGACAGTGTGCAACTGGAGATGAAATTCTTCTCTCAGAAACAAAGTGTCTGTGGGAAAGGGTTGTATAACCAAGCTCTGATTCATTTTGAGCTTGACCACATTTTAGGTGCTGAAAATGTCCTGCTCCGATACCAGCTTACCAGTGAGTGTTGCTTAGTACACACTGTCACAAAATGATACTTGTGTGTTTTAAATAATACTTTCCACACTGAAACATCTTCGTGCTCCTAACCTCTCCCCTGCCTGCATCAAAGCCTTTTCTAAACAGCTTTGCTCTTAGCAGTGGAAAATTACAATTGGGAGGTTTTAGTACCAAACAGCAGAGGATATGACCTTAAATAGCATGCTGTGGAATGTGTTGCAATGTTACTGGAAATGTTAAAGAGAAAAATGTTACCGCTGTGAGTCAATGAAACGCAGTCTCTGAGGGCTGGGTCCCGCACAGGGCGCCCTGCACCCTGACGCCCATGTTCGCTTGGCGGCGGTGTCGGGAGCTCCACCGCCAGGTCCTGGCCTTGAGCTCCCCACTGCCCCTGCCAGGGCCATGAGCGGCAGCGGCGCACACCGGTGTGGGGGCTTTCCTGAGCACGTGTGAGCCACCTGGAGCTGGCTCCGTGAATCGTGACTATTTATTTCAGGAGGTCTCATTGCATGGGATTACTTTTACAGCTTCTCTAACCACCCTGTATGGTCCTGTGTGCAAAGAAACAGATTTATTAGCACATGCCAATAAATCACAGCAGACCCTCATAGTGCTATATATAGGAAGCTGCATACATATATCACATCACAGCCATGGGAGCAGCTACTCGACTCCAGGAAGTGTTACCTGATTTGGTAAGTTATTCACATGCTCTGGTGAGTCCCTTTATTCCAGCAAAGTTTATGTGAAACTATTTCAGTATACGTTGTATTGGATTTGCAGCATGGTGTGGCGGCCCTGACACTTGCCTGCTCTGTTCCGCATGTGAGATATCTGCATTTCTGCTGTCACTCTCCATCCTATCCAGAAAAAGATTTTTTCAACAGGGTTGCATTTCATAAAAATAATCTGAAAAATTTAGATTTGCATCTTCTATACCATGTGGTGCTAATAAACCCCTGAGTTTTGTAATCACAGAAATGAGAAATAACATGATCACATCTACCGAGGCTGGAGGAGGTTTTTTTAGACTGATGTTTCCAGACTGATTGGTTGTGAAAGGAGATTAAATGAAAAGTCAACAGCGCGATAAATTATTCTATAAAACGGGGACAGTCAACAATGATGATAGAAAAAAAATGGCTCTAAAGCACACAGCTCCATCCCCGAATTGTTTCGTCATGTGCAAGCAATTGCCACGTTAGCCACAAGAAAGTCACACTTTGAAGCGCGGGAGGGAGCCAAGAGCCAACAGCTGCTGGGAGCTGCTTGACTCAGAGCTCAGCACTGCGCTAGGGAGAAGAAACCGGGGGACTTTCAAGGGTCAAGTTTCAGCTATTCTTTGACTAGCGTTAGGCATATGACTGGGGAGCAGCAGTTGGGGTTTGGCACCGTGCTACAGGAGTGTGCAGCAAATGCACCCCGACCCCCAGGCTCGCAGCCGAAGCATGCGCAAACCCTGCTGGTGCTGCAGCCAGGGCGGCGGGGAGGCTGGGGCAGCTGCCTTCTTCCCACCTCTTGTGCGAGAAGAAGGTAATGAGGTAAGTGGGTAATCTAAAATAACAGGAGAGGTTTCTGGCAAAACAATTTAATCCAGGTTCTTTGAGTCTCAAGCCTAATATCTTAAAGCTCGACAATTTTCTCTTATGTGAGATCGAGCTATTTCTATGGAGAAGGTTTTCACCCTGTGTAGAGCTCTTTTTATGCCATTATGTTATTACGCTATTCATAATTAACAGAAGCAGCTATTATTCTCCAGTTTACTCGGTGAGCAGATGCTGGCTCCAGGTAGCAGATGCTGCCCCTGCCGCACATTGCTGCGGGCTGTTAGGGAACACCAGGAGGAATTCATCCAAAGAAGGGAGCACGCACCAGGGGAAGGTGAAGCACACTGTTTTACAGGGAGGGGTTTTCCATCATCAAAAATGCTCCAGGCCCTTGAAGTACAGACAAATAATGTGTACAAAGTGACAGGAGAGCAAGCACTGATCTCTGCTGCTTCTCTTTCAAATGTGCTGAGCACCAGGAGCAAGCCTCCTGCTTCCTTCCCCAGAGGAGCTCGTGTTTCTGACCGCTAGCTGCTCGTTTTGTTTGGCAAAGGCACTGAGGAACATGTTGGCTGTTTCTACCTGTGGGCAGCTAGCTTATGCTAGCTTATTGCCAGCCAGAATCTGAGTTTTTCCTTGCTATATTGGTCTCTAATGGGTAGTGTTATTTCAATAAATTACGTTTCTGTGCAAGTAGGCCTTCCTGGAAGGCTGTTCCCTGATCAGCACGGCGCAGCATGCTCACATTATGGACCATTTACAACTTCTGCATCATTAATGGTATTACAGGACTCCCATTTACATGTGCCTGTGTGTGCTCTGAGAGCAGAGAACCTGCAGAGTGCTGCCACAATTAAGGAAGAAAAAGCTGCCTGGATTCAGAAGCTGCCACTTGCAAATCTGCTCACCCTCTCTGGATGCGAGGTCATTTCTGCGGTTCAAGTTGTTAAAATTAGCTCTAGACCTTGCTCAAGGCTGTTTCTTTCCAACATCACTTAACAGCAGCTCCAAAGAAGACATTTTGGAAGTGTTTGAGATAATGCTGGCAGCTGGGGGACCACTGGAGAGGGTGGAAATGGTCTTTTAGTTCACACTTGATAAAGAAGAGCTTAATATGGAAAATGGAAATCAGGCAAAAATGAAGGCTGGAGGCAGGAGCTGGGCCTGGCCTCAGCTTTCTGAAGGACTAGGCAGCACCCTACAAGCCCAGGCAGAAAAGCAGAAAATGAACTTTGTGCCCCATTTTGGGCTCTCTGGCAGCCACTGGGTCCGTGGGCACCAGGCGCAGGGTGTGAGCGTGGCCCCAGGGTGCCGCAGCACGGCCAGCCCGGCACCAGCCTGCACTGCCCGCCTGGCCGAGGGCTGCTCCGTGCAGGAGGCATGAGTTCAGCCCAGCCGAGTCAAAAGCCTGTCACCTCGGCTAAAAGAGTCCTTTGCTGAAGTCCAATCTTCATATGTAAGTGTACAGCTGCAGTTCTTGTTTTCATTTCAGTTATTACATGGAATTTCGCTAAAACTCAGCAGTTCTGTGTGTCACAGGGATGTCAGATAATACATGGGCTTTTAAAACCAAGTATACAGTGACCAGAAAATGACTGGTCACCTGTGATGCCATTCAGGTGGATGAGGGAGCCTGCGCAGCCCGAGAATCTCTTTCCCAGAAGTCATCCTCGCAGCACAAACAGCAATGGATTTAAATCTCACCACTCCTGCTTTCAAATGCTTTGAAGCCTATTTTTGTTCCCCTGGGTTTCCCAAAGCAGGACACACCTATTACAAGCCAGCTGCAGTACATGGGCAGAGAGGGGTCTGCACAGCACAGGGTGGTGTTGGCCTGGGGCACGTGGCTCAATTTGACTTCAGACTGCACAGTGGCCTGTGGGACAGAGAGGTATAATTAGTAGGTTTCCAGTCTCCTGTTCTCCTGCAGATGCACATTTTTAATTATCTGCGCTGCCTTGTGGCTGCTAGACTCATGCCCGAGGAAGGGAAAAGGGAGGTCTCCTGAGGGACCTGTTCCTGCTCCTACTTCATGGACCAGAACAAACAAAATAATTGATGAAGACACGGCAGTGTAAAAGGCAGTTTTACTTCCAGCCCCAGACTAAGCTGCTGCAGACAAGATGCAGCCTCCAGACGCTTTGGGGAAGTTCTGCATGGAAAAAGCACCGAGTTGGGAAGCGCAGCTATCGGCACCGCTTCCTCAGCATTTTCCATGTGCTTTTCAAGTGGAGAATGCCTGAGGCAGAGCAGAAGGGGAGTCCCAGCCAGCAGCTCCGTCTCCCCTCAGTTTCACATTTTGGAAGCGCCGCGTGTGGCTGGGGGTGGTCGTGAGCCCCGCAGCGCCTGCACCAGGCACCTGCACTTCCTGGGCACCGTGGCCACCGCAAAGTGCCAGGGTTTGAGAGCCCCGTGCCCTCTGAATGTGGAAATGTGATTAGCTTTAGCCTTCAGCACAATGCTCCAGCAGTAATTACAGTTATTAGAAACTGCTGAAGGATTAATACGCTATGGCTGCTGAGTGATGCTCCTGGAGCCACGGCTGAGCCTTGCTCTGAGCCGGCGGAGCAGTGCCGCGTCCCGCGCAGAGCTGTCCCGTGCTGTGGAGGTTTTGGGGAGACGTGACTGGCAGCACCATGGTGCTGGCACAGCCTCGGGCTCCTGCCAGATCAAAGCACTTCTCTTTCTCCCCTCAGTGCTAATAATTGTAAGGTACTTAAGCAGAAGGTGTTTGCTGCCTTCAACATCACTAAATGGAGTCTCCTGGAAGGGGAAGCAGCACGGTGCTGCCATGACCCCAAAGCACAGCTCTTCGTTGCGTGCCCCAGGAGGCCAGCAGGCACAGGCTGCAG
Organism: Oxyura jamaicensis; assembly: GCF_011077185.1. NCBI lineage: Eukaryota > Metazoa > Chordata > Aves > Anseriformes > Anatidae > Oxyura > Oxyura jamaicensis. The sequence goes on along the minus strand of NC_048898.1, from coordinate 35,625,505 downwards.
GGAACTGCTCTGGCGTGACAAACCGCCTCACGCCTGACCAGCTGCCCGCAGCTGTGTGCAGCTCTGCCAGCAACCTGAGGTGAAGGAGGCCAAGCAGACGGGGAAGGCGCTGGGAGCTTTGTTTTCCCAGGGGATTTTAGGCATTGCTGCGCGAGGGCAATGAACAGATATGTGGTCCTCAGGCCAGCTCTTCCACAGGCACCCAGCCCTGCCCACACCTGGGGAGGATCGATGCTACCCGCCAGGCCCTGGGCGCGTGCTGCCCCTGCACGCACGTGGGCTTCCCTGCAGGCTCCTGGGGGTGAAGCCCTTGGTGGCCTCGCTCCCGCAGCGTGCTGCCCACGGGCGGCTCCTCGCACGGCCTTTCGGCTGGCTTCCACCTGCAGTGGCCCCGGCAGGCACCTCGCGTGCCGCAGCACCCCTGGGACCTGCACGGCGCAGGGAGGCCGCGAGTACGGGGACGTGCAGCGGGCAGGGGCCCGCAGGAGCTCGGAGTGGAGGTGGGCAAAGCACAGGCCAAAATTTGAACAGCAGCGTAGAGGAGGTGTGTTGGAAACGGTGTCCATGAAAGAGGCAGCAGCATTGTGGATAAATGTCGGGGGGGAGAGGGACAGAGAGGACGGTGTGGCTTTTATGAGCCACAGCAGCTCTGTAAACACACAAAGCAAAAGAAAGGAAAGTGATTTTTTTTTCCCATTTTCCTTGCATCCCAGCAGCTTGATCTCACCTCCACCTGAGCACATACATTGCCAGTGTTCAGACTCCAGGAACAAAATGTTTTCAGCTCCAAAGCTGATGTTTTCTCTTGCTTCAGCGCGATGTGCTTCATTGTATAAACCATTTTCTCATTTTGCAAATTTCCTCTGTATTTTTAGAAGCTTTTATTCAGTCCTCAGACAGAAAATGACCCCGTGGTGGAAGCCACGCTACCATTTAAGCTGGTACATGCGATTTTCAAAGCAGGCTGTGCAGCCCATCCCTGTCTCTGAAGGCGGCACTCGGCGGCAGCAGCTGCCCCGTGCTGCTCGGGTGCCTGCGCGCTGCGGGCTGGGCGTGCTGGGAGCTGGGGCTGCGGCAGGTAACAGCACTCCTCGGGCAGGCGCTGCTCCCCCTCAGCCCATCCCATCCTTCCCATCGCAGCCCACGGGCAGGCAGGGAGCTCGCCCGCCTGCGCTCCGTCACTGCCCCGCGGGGCGAGCTGCTCCCCACGGGTGTGCCTGCCCGGCCAAAACCTAGGATTTCCTACCCAAAGTTTGCCGCCATCCTGCAGCTCATAAATGGCAATCTGCATACAGCAAAACCCCAAAACCTTCTAGGCATCTCCACCCTCTCCAGCCACAGCCTCAACAACAGGTTCCAGCTAGCCAAGATCATCTGAGGGAAAAGATTAAAAGCTTTTCCTTCCTGGCTCAACTCTGTCCCTGCTGCTCGCGGGGAAGGGGCCATCCCGCGTCCTGCGTGGGGATGGGTGCCTGCAAGTGCTGTGCCTACGAGCTCCTCTGCGGGGCCGGCAGCCCGTGCTGCTGCTTCGGGACAGCTTGTTCTTGTCCAGGGCGCTTTTCCTAATTGGAAAATGTTTCTCTTGGGCTGGCAAAAATACTGAGTTTTGGAGCTTGCTGCTACCACCTTCCCCTATCAAGTACCACAGCTCCTACCACAAATGTGCAAGGATTTGCCGTTTGCAGGAGTTTGGTCACAGAAGAGTAGGAGTTTAGCCATACAGGCTTGCAGGTAATTTGTGAGGTTTCCAGATAAAAAGTCAAAGTGCTGATGAAATTCCCTTCGTCTCAGGCTGTGTACATGGGGGGAATCTTTCAAGCTGCTTTTTCTACTTTCCAGTCCCTGGCTCTGCTCTGAGACACAAAGATGATGTTTTAAGAGCGAAGGGTAAGCCACGGTCTGGAACTTGTATTTTAAAGGTCACGAGAAACTGTCTCCTAATTTCTGAAAAGCTATTTGCCTGAAGTGAATGCCTTGTAATGCTTCAGAAAAGACTACAGTACAAATAAATAATGTTTTTATTGGCCTTGTAAATTGGTGCATTGCCATGGGACTTACCAACATTCACTTTTAACAGGGTAAATATTTGATTTACTGAGTTATTAAGAATTTAAGCAGCAATCATGTTTTACCAGCCGTGCCTGCTAATTAAATGATTCTGTTCGTAACACTGGTGACTGTGAATAACACCGGTGATTCATTTCCATCACAAAACTGCCTTTTTCTTTCAAATGTTTGATAATAAGAAAATGGCCATGCATGTACGATAGCGCGAGCTCTTGAGAAGCAATAACTATAAATAAACTAAAAATAACTGTTGCGGGTTAGAGCAGATCTTTATGGCTCTCTGAGCTCAAGCAAGGGCCCAGCACATGCCAGGCCAGCACACTGCCAGCCCCACGGGGCTCCCTGCTGGGGTGTGCAGCGAGAGCCCATGGCTCCAGTCCCTCGTGCAGTGCGCAGGCTTCGTTCCCTCCATGTACTTGTGGGACATGGATAGGAAATGGATGGTTTGGGGCACAATCGAGCAATTGCTGTATTATTACAAGAAAAAGGCCGAAGTATTAGGATTTGGACAACAGGCCTTCGGAGAATAAAAGCCCACAGTACCTGGTGCTCTTCTATTGCTCCATCCCTCTGCTGCAGGAGGAGGATCTGCACAGCCCACAGAGCCCCTCAGCTGCCCCAGAGGGAGCCCAGTCCCTCCAGCGTGTGCTGTGGGGAGCGGCCCCATCCTTCACACATGTTCCTTCACATACGTGCCCATGGGCGGGCACAGCACGGGCTGCCCCGGCATGGGACGTGCCCTGCAGGAGAGGAGCCCCCGCCGTGCCGCGGCAGAGCAGGGACTGCAGTGGGGCACACGCTCCTCATCCGCCAGCCTGGAGGCCTCGGTGCTGCCCCTGGATCTGGTGAGCAGACAGAACCCAGCTGGCTGCCAGCAGCTCTAAAGGTCAAGGTGTGCTTATCTAAATAGCACGTCTTGCCTTTGTGTACACATTCTTCTGTTCTTTTTAAAGATCTTCAGCATTTGTCCTAGATTATTAAAATGTAGCGCTGTAAATCGTATGTTTGCGTTCACACAGCAGTGTCACAGCTCTGGTAGCACGCGTTGTGCCTTTTGCTGCTAGGCTGCTCCTTTCCAATGTCCTCTGCACCTATTTTCTCCTTCCAACGTAAAAATTCATTGGTTTTGCATACTGAGAGTCGCTTTTTCAACAATACATATCATCTCAGTTGGAATTAGTCTCTGTGGCATGTTACTCACCAAAGACATAAGGCTCTGAATAGTCAGTCCTGTTTCCTATAGAGAAGCCACAAGTTACTAACTGTCAGAGAACGACAGCCAGGGGGCTTTGTTTTGACACCAGCACGCAGCTCTCCAGCTGCCTGTAAATCAAAGCAACAGATACCGAGCTATCCACTGATCTGTTCTTCCACGGATCTTTGCAGCAGAATCATTCACGTTCCAAGCGGTCTTGGAAGTTTATCCATGATTTTTTTAATTTGACAGATTGCATATGCTGTTTGATCTAGCGTAAGAAGAGCCAACCAGTTTCAACAAAAGACAGCACTGCTGCTGGCAGCCTCTGGCTGTTGTAAGCCTAACATGGGAAACGACACCGAGCGAGCAGACCAGAGAGCCCTGTTTCGGTTGTTGCCAGGTACTTTATGACTGACAGCTGTATGCCTGCCCTCTATCTTTTTTGATATATCCAGTATTTCCTGTTATAACAATTATATAACAAATAAATAACAAAGTATGACAATTCTACAGCCTTGAGGGTAGGAACCCTATGAGACTCTCCTATAAGGACAAAACAAAACACAGCCTGGATTTTCTACTTGGAAACTCACCAAATGTTAATACTGCCTATCAAAATGTTGCCTGAACATAATAAACCATCACTTGAGCTAGGCCATGCCTTTGCCGCCTTTTGACTGTCCACTCCAACATGAGGTCAGAGACCCGGGGTTGGCGAAGTGCTCTCCATCACCCCACATTGCTTCGTATAACGGGAGTGGTGCCCTGCTCGCTTGCATGGTAATGGGGCTGAGGGGTCTTCTGACCCCATCCACCCTGCAGTAAGGACCACCAGTGATGCTCTCTCTTCATAACCATATGGTTTCCTGGTGTCAGCTTCCTGGTTTCTTGCATCTCCTCCCAGGAGATGGGGCGGACTTCTAAGGACTTCTAAGCTCAGTCTCTCTTTGCCTCCGTGTTTGCTGAAGGCATTCAGGCTATTCTGCCAACAGGACCCACCCAGCACACCTGTGGGGAACGCAGGGAAATCCCGGGGAGGTGGGCAGCTCGCTGGGAAGCATCACGCTGTGGGGATGGGAAGGGAAGAGGTGGCAGGTGCCCTGCCGCAGGTAGCCAGTCTGCTTCCACGCTGGCATGTTCCTCAGAACCACGAGCAGGGTGCTTTGCAGCACTACCACCAACTAGGGAAATTCAGTGTCCCAAAACAGAAGCTCATTACACTTGGCCTTGCAATACGAGAGGAACTTTATAAAGTGTTAATTGGCAGGTGAGCGGGGCTGAGCACTGCCCGGGGTGGTGCTGTCCCTGTGGTCCCTGGGGTGCCAGCACTGCCCCAGAGCCTCCCCAGGCAGGCACGGAGCGGAGCTGCACAGCAGCATGACACCACCCTTGTGTCCCAGCCCCAAACTGCACAGGCCAGCCATGAAACCCACTGCTTGCCACGGCACCTCCCTGCCTGGCACGGACACTCACGGCTTGGTCTTTTCCCCTCAGGACGCAGCCACAACCCAGTGAAGCTCCCAGCCATCTCTTCCTTGACATGCTGATTCCCCAGCTAAAGCCCCAGCCCCCGGCCGTGCACAAGAGGTGCGGGGTGCCTCCAAGAGGTGCAGGGTGCCTCCAAGAGGTGCGGGGTGCCTCCAAGAGGTGCAGGGTGCCTCCAAAACTGCTCCGGAGGGAGACGGAGGGGAGATGTCTGGTCTGGGGCTGGCTCCCCACCACCCCGCAGCGCTGGCAGGGGGCCTGTGCTTGGATTTCAGCTGCAAATGGGCTTTTAGTCAGTAATTCCCCAAACCAGGAATCACTGGGAAATGCATTGACTGAACTTTTCAGCTTGGAAAAGGCCAGAACAAAAGGCTTTGACAGCTCCCAAGTTCCTCCTCAAAATCTGTGTGTGAGACGATGAAGCAAAACTGCTCTTTCTCCTGCGCAAAATTTCCGTGTTGAGCAAGTGCCATGATCCCGAGAAATAAAATTACACGGAACTAAAACGGCGCGGAGCCGGGCTCCCCGCCGCCTCGCGGGCTGCTGTTACCACGTCCCGCCAGCAGAGGGCGTCGCACGGCGCCGAGCTCAGCCCCCGGCGGCCGGAGCGCTCGGCACGGGGCGGCCCCCCCCCGGCGCTCCGTTCGCCCCCGGCCTGTCACCAGGGCCGTATTTTTCAGGGTTTGTGAAGCCTGGCCAAGTCGTGAGAAAGGTTTACGAGCCTCAGTGCCTGTTCTTGGTTTCAGCCTCGAGCCAAGCAACATGCGGCGGTTTTCCCTGTTTGCTGCATGAATTACTGTCGTGTTTTAGAAGATGCTGGGTTTTAATCTCAAAGCACACGCACATCTTTAACAATACCTTGGGTTTTTAACCAGCTTGTTCGTTTGGAATCCATTGTGGTTATCTGTAAGAGAACAACACTTTTCAGGGCTTTTGAGCAACAGTTACAGCTCTAATCTTAATGCTGTCCACCACCCATGAAAAAATTTCTTTTTAGTCCTTTTGAAAAAGCTCCTCCAAATTTCTGTCACTGCCCGATTCCCCCCTGATTTCACCAGCTTACTGGTGTTATTTCAGGTTGCACAGTACCCCCACGTGCACCTCAAGAAGCTCTGTCCCTCGCTGCAGACATGGTGCTGTCGGCACGTGGGGGGACCCTGTGCGGGCCGGCACTGCTGCTCTCCTCCGGGACACGAGGCCTGCCCGACCCCCGCCCCGTCCGGCCCCAGCAGCCTGCACCACGCTCATCCCAGGTGCAAACCCAATGCACTGGTCTCCAGCACCAAAATGAGCAGCATCGGGGCTGAGCGCTCCTCTCTGCACGTGCGCATCAACTCTGCAAGCGCAGCACCGAGCCAAACCAGCCAGCACAGGCTGCACCCCCAGTGCGGAGCAGCCGTTTGGGGAAAAATGTTACCTCGTCTGAAAACTTCAGTCTGTAGCTGCAATTTAATTGCTTAATACCCACAGCAAGCAGTTTTCTTGTAAATGAATAGTATGAAATCTAATAGGAAATTAAAACTGCTTCCTTGGCACTTCTGTTTGGAGCCTCCTTGCTGTTCTGGTGTGTTTTCAGAACAGGAGATGCTACTACTCGGATTCTCATAAAAAGGATTTATAACGGTTAATAATTAGCGTATTGAGGTACCAGGCTGCAGTGAAATTAACTCTGGCTTTGTCTGCTTGGACTCAGTTCATTGCTATGCACCGCAGCAGTGGCAAAGTCAGGCCCAAAAGCAGTGATGGGTTTCTCCTGACCCAGGGCCGTCCCCTTCCACCCGCACTGCCATTAGATCAGTGCCCCTGTGTTGGCTCGTGGCCCAACACATTTGCCAGGCACGTTACGTGTTGGAGTGCTGCTGCCTGTGGGTTCAAGGTGTTTTATGGGCACCACGGGAGGAGCCAGGCGTGCTCAGAGCTGCTGAGCACAGCGCCAGCCTCAGAGCTTCGTCCTCATGCCACCGGCCCCCGCGGTGCTGCACAGCCCAGCCCCGCAGGAAGCACTGCCCTGTGCGGGCAGGGAACCAAAGGCAGAATTTAAGGGACCTCTGAGGACTCCGTGTGGGAATGGCAGTACTTCTGTGGCAGCCTCCTGCTGCTTCCCACTCTGCTGGGGATGAGGGGAGTTAGGCAGGTTTTCTGCAAGCCTGGCAGGGCCATCTCAGCAGGCAGCACCTTGACTTCCTTGATTCAAACCCGCAGGACACACTGAATTAAACCTGGGGCTGGTCAGCCACCCCTGGCTCTAGTGCCAAGGAAGGGCAGAAGCAGCATTAATTCACCTTTTCATGTTCTGGTCCAGCTCAAGGGTAGGCTGGAAAACCCCTGATCAGGCTGAAAGAAAAAAAAAAACCAGGATGTTTCCCTGCATCAGCATCGGGACCCTCTTATTAACCCAAGTCAGTCCTTGGAAATCGTGACAATGATGGAGAGGCTGATGGGAGTGAAGAAGTGTGTAATGCATTTCACGATAGAGTGACAGTTCATATATTTAGCATTCTACTATGCCAAAATGCAGAGGCAGCACATTTTGATCCGGGCTTTCATCCTGAGGGCTGACCCTGCCTTCCCCCTGCATGACAGATACTGCAGAGAATTTAGTAAGAGAACTTCTTCCTCTACAGATCTTTTTACTAGTGATGAAAATCCTGTAACAGTTAGCTTCTTTCTTTTATCACAGTTCAATGATTTCTGATCTCTTAAAAAATGAGTACTAACAGAAAATGCAATAAAGAAGACTGGTCCCTTGCACTGCTGTAAAAATACAGCCTGGTATCATTCCCTTATACCCTTTACAGAATCTAGCAGGTAGTCCTTACTTGCCAACAGCTGCTCACTGATTTTTTCTCCAGAGCATCTCCAAATCCTCCTGAGGGCCATAATGTGAAGACCTTCACCCACGGTCAGGACACGGGCAGCTGCAGTTCACCGTTGGTGAGAATAGGAACTATGTGCTCATAACACAAAGCCATGCTTTAGAAAGGTACCCCTGAAATTCAGGTTTTTTTTTTTTTTTTTTTTTTTTTTATTCCAGCGATGGTTACTATCAGCATTTCTCAGTAAAGAGGTATTGTCGCTGTTCTAAGGGGAAATGATGTCTGGTGTTCATGAGCTGTGAGCTGAGCAGGGGACATTTGGGTTCCAGGAGTCACACAGAGGCACGCAGCCACTGGCTGGGAAACAGGCCAGAATCTTCTGATCCAGCGTGCTCCAGTTTGTCAGCACATTTTGATTTGTTCTCTAGCAGGAATGGTGCAGCAGCACTTAGCCAAAGCGTTGCTGCAATACGTGCTGTGTAGGGGAAGCGGTGCTGGCGGCAGCTGCTGCGGCGGCAGGGGCAGCAGAGGTGCGGGGTGCTGCGGGGTGCGCACCGCGCCTGTCCCACGTGCAGGGGTGGCAATGAGGTGTTGCTAGTGGGCAGGCAACACCAGTCTGCTTCCCGGCTGTGGGCACTGCTCAGGACAGCTCCGGGCCATTTTAGGCTCCACGCACAGTCCTAGAGCCAGGCTCCTCGCTGTTCCCTACCCCCTTCCCCAGGAGACAGGGACAGTCCAGGGGAGCAGAACAGGCAGGTCCCAGCAGGGTGGATCAGCTGCTGGGGGGCGAATCTGGGACTTGGCATTTTGGCCTGACACAAAGGAGATGAGAACCAGGGATGCCCTATGGAGCTGTGCTCATCCACTCTAGGGGATGCTCACAGCCATGCATCACCAGTGGCACGAGGGTGGCACGATGCCCGGGACACAAGCTTTCCAGATCACTTGCCTCTTCTTCAGCATCCTGCATTTGGTAGGCCAGACCTCTGCCCTTGTTTCCATCTGCAGAGTCCTGTGCTGTGTCCAGCCGCCACGCAGCAGGCCTGCTCTTCGACATTTTCCAAGGGCTTTTGTTCTGCAGAGGAGGGAAAGCTAACAAAATAAAGGACAGGATGCAAAAGGGATCCAGCTGTCCTCATAAGATCTGACACTGAACAGTGACAAGGGGAACTATTACAACTGCATTGTTGGAAAAAAATATTTATTTGGCAAATTCAGTCTTTCGGTGGAAAAATAGTGACAGGAACATACAGAAACATAAAGTAAAGTGTAACAAACTCATTTGCAAAAGCTGCCTACCATCTCTATGGAAGTCTACCTGTGCAGATCTCAGTATCCTGCCTATTTGCTTTCCTATTTTTAGGAACTAATTTTGGTTTTATGAAGTAATTTTCAGAAATCAGTACAGCCATTCATACAGAGATTCAGTATGTTAATAAATAAGGCAGACTGAGGAAATCCAGTAACAAGTCTCCCCCATGTTATAAATTCATCTACAGTAAAGCTCACAGGTTAAAGCATTTCACCCAAATCACAGAACACACACACACTTTATAACCTAGCTCTGAGCCTTGTTTTAAGAGGTGGCCTCAATTACTGGGACTCCCCTGAGATGAATCTCTGGAAAGCCTTCGCTGTTTTTGAAACAGAAACATGCTGCATAAGGTCTCCCTTATAATCTTCACAAAAGGTACTTGATTCCGTCACTTCCTCGCTGAAAGCAAAAGGAGATTTTTCTTGTAGGGTTCTGTGGAACATGCAATTCCTACACCTTTCATTTTTCAGATCTGATATTTTTTATTGTTGTTGTTGTGAGTTAGCCCAATGGTAGGAAAAGGAGAATCTTCTGGCAATGTTACCTCCTGCAGTTTGGTTTTCCGAAGGCGTTTAGAACAGACTTAGAGAGCTGCGGGACGCGGATTCAGCAGTGCTCTCACCCGCAGGTGTCGCACATCCTAAAGCCAGTACTCATTCTCCCCAGTGAATCTGCCTGTCTTTGTGCAGGTAACAGCAAACACTCACGGCGTAGGACAAACCAGCTCGGACACGTTTAGATACTCAGATGGGAGCGGCAGGACACAGACTACGAAACTTCCAGTTTGGCATGGTCGTGCTTAACATACCAGGTGAAAACTGGATGTAAACAGGTCCTTGCAGAAAGCTCTCCGTGACCTGGAGGTTACCGAGCGGGGTCCTTCACACCTCGGTGGGCATTAGGTGTGCCTGGGGACCGGCATCCTGCAGGATCACTGGGCTGGGCTGAAATGGGGTCCTGGCCGCGGGCAGGGGCTGTGCGGGGAGAGCTGGGGCTGGGCAGGGACGTCAGGGATTATTAGTGCCATCAAGGCCCTGGCAAAACTAACGAGTTGCCAAAGTCACATTTTTAATAGATTTTTTAAAATATATCCTATTTTTTTTCTGCAAAATGAGTTGGCACCAGTGATGCCTCAGCAGTAGCTGGCCAGGGAGGCGCGGCTGCCCCCGTACCCTGACAGTGTTACTGCAGCTAACACAGGCGGGCACAGGGCGACGACAGCCCACACCAGCTGCTGGCGTGTAAATGCAGCACGTTCAAATAGCTCAACAAAATAGGATTTCTGTCCTCTGATTTTAAATATTGGACATTTCAAAACAGCTTATTCCTTTGCTTCAGTAAACACGATTCTACCATGTCCCATATAGCAGCCATGAAGCTTTAGCTTCCTGGGCATTATTTTCAGCAGATTTGTCCTTTCCTTTGTGCAGCATTCATTGTCTAGCCTGACAGCTGCTCCTCTGTCTCTGCTCACTCCTTTTTAACAGTAATCTCTTCTTTGATTTCTGCTTGTTTTTTTTTTTTTTTTTTTTTTTTTTTTTTTTTCTAAATGTCATAGCTTATTTCTCAAGTCCTGAGCATGCACAAAAAGACAAGCAGTGTGATGAGAATGCACATACGGCCAGGGTTCTGGAAGTAACTTCAGCCTGGCCTGCACGTCCATACCTGCAGAGACAGCCATGCTAATGCTTCCCATGCTTCTTACCTGAGGACAACAATATACCAGAGCAGCCTGCCATGCAGCCTCAATGTTTTATTGCCCGAATGTGAGCACAGCCCCATGCAGGACTCTGCAAGAGACTGACCCCTGGGCAGCCGAACCTCAGCGCTGCTACTTGCTGCAGCCCAGCCCGCGGCTGGGCACTGATGCTGGCCCTGCACGAGCCCTCCCTTCAGCCCCAAATTTCCACTGCTGCTGCAGTCAGCACCCTCGCCAGCTGGTCAGAGGCAGGGCAGTTCCCCAGCCTCGCTGCTGCAGGGGACAGAAGGACGGCACCCTGCCCCGTCCCCACATGCCAGCAGCGGGTGCCCTGCGGGACAGCCCGTGGCACTTGCAGCTCGTGGTCAGAAACGTGTCTGCAGAAGTCAGCGGCGCAGCCCGTAACAGTCAGAACATTTACACCAGATGCCTCCCTGACTGAAATTACCTCAGCTCCTATTTCCCAGGATCACAAGAGAAAATGCTTCTGAGTACCACAGTACTTCCAGGCTGAATACGATGTAACTACAGCAGACTTTTTTGCAAGAACAGATTTTGTAATTTCTGACAGAGCCCGGATAGTTAAGGGATTAGAAAACAAGAGCATAAAAGATGGCCATTGCCTTGTTAGAACTCCAAATTTTGTCTAGACTTGAATATTTTGGGATGGATAAAGAATGGGAAGTTTGGGTCACTTCCTGAGTCATTAGAAATCAAGAAAGCCATACAAGTGTTAAAAATGCAGCAAAGCTACAATAAATATTATGCAGCTGTTTATTATGGTGACATTTCAACAAGGAAATCCTCCTGACTCTGCAGGACGGGAAACGGGCCTCCCCTGGAATAAGCACATACAATAAATGCAGGCAGTGACCTTTTGGCACCAGGAGGATGGTTTCTGCTCTCGGCGAGGGCTCACCAACCTGCTGCAGCACCTGGAGGGGACGCAGGAGCACGGTGCCGCCCGCGCCGGCCGGCTGCACGTCCCAGGAGCTGCTGTGTCATAAATGCAGTGCATCAGCTGCATGACGGGCGCTGTGGGGGCGTTATTAACGAGCAGACTAATCACTATTCTGACCGTGCCATTGTCTGCTCTGCACACTTCAGGCTGGAGGAGACATTCTTGCTGCTTGGTGCCTGAAGAACAGCTATTTCACAGCTCTCTTCCATGAAGGCCTGTGCAGAAAAAGGAAATTGCAGGGAAATAGGGGTGGATGCTACCACAGTAAACACAATCTGAAATTCAGATGAATGCTCACAAACGCTGACTGTGTCCTGTTTAATCAACTCCTATTGCGAACTTAATTTGTATTGATCATGAACATCTAAAGCTGGAGATTAGTACCAGCCATGACTACAAGCCGCGCTGCACTTGTTTGCAAACAGTGGCTTTCCACGTACAAATCGGTATGTTGCCATGTCCTGGAGGGAAAAAATATTCTGGAATAAAGTGTTCCACATGTGGAATATTCCAGAATACTCTGGTACAAAGCACTGGAGCACAATGGCAGCTTCTGGCATTTACTAATGTTTTAAGTTACTATTTTTTTACAAGTTGTCACAGTAAGGAAGCCGATAACCCCCTCAGATAAGCTCCTCTTCCACTCTGTACAATACCAGGTAACAGAACTCTGCTCCAGCATCCTCTCTGTGTCTGCTGGAGGATGCACAGCAGACAGAGCTCACTGAGAAGGAAACGGTTGGAGATGTTGAGCGCGCAGCGGGCTGGGTGCCGGGCGCTGGGCGACGCTGGCGGCCCCGGGCTGCCCCGCGCCCCGAGCAGCCCGGCAGCCTCTGGGCAAGCAGGGGCTGGCTCTCCCCACCCGACTGGTTAGCAGCTTGCACAGCCAGTTGGTTGCAGCGTTCCTCCAAGTGAGCTCACCTCGCTTCTCTTGAATAAACAGCGTTAAATGGCTTTGATATTTCTCTTCTCACTCTATTTGCTCTTTATGCTCAAACCCAGAAGAAACAAGAACGGAAGCGGAAAAGCGCCCAGACAAACAGACCTGCACGAGGTGCATGACGTTCGCAGTGCTGACCAGAACGGGCCACCCACACCTACCTCCTTTGCGCAGGGTGCCTGGGCCAGACCCGCTCTGGGGGCGTGGGGGAGCTGGGGCAGCCCCTGTCCCCCCCAGGCAGCTCTGGGGTCTGCACGCCAGGGCTGGAGCCACGACAACCCAGGTGGTCCACAGGGCTCCTGTCCTCTCCAGAGGGGAGCATTTGTGTTTTCCATTTCTGCAGCTCACAGCCACTAAAGGAGGGAAATTGTCTGGGATGCTACCATTATGTTTATCCTTGAATACCAGCACGAGACTTTCCAAAGGAAAGAGGTGAAGGTTTGCTGAAGAAACCTCCCAGTGCTTGCTCAAATGGGAGAGGAACCTTTGGGGATGTAGAAGTGTGTGGGAAATGTTGCACGAATGCCTGGCACAGGCGAGAGACCTTTGAAACATGGCACTTCGGACACCGACCTGCCAGCTGCACGCAGCGCTGTGGGCACAGGGATGAGGGGAGCGGTGTGCAGGGCACAGGGGCTGTGCACATCTGAAGCTTGACAAACCCTTCAGGGGATTCCCTGGCAGGAAAGCAGCCCTAGAAGCCTTCCTAACAGTGCTCCCAGTATGGACTGCAGCTTCACCGGCAGGACCGCAGGTCCCTGAGTTACAGCAGTCTCCATCCCAGCAGGGACTAGCGACCAACTCCTCTGAATGGCACTTTCCTGTGGCACACGGGCTGAAAGGGGAAGCCACTGAAAATGGCACCAACCACAAGGAATTGATGCATTATACTCTGCTTTATCTCACCAATTACTATGTCACTACATAAGTAAAGGTGATATTTCCCTGCACTTGTTTGTTTGTTTGTGTGTTGTTTGCTCAGAAACCATCTTTGCAGTCTACACATGTACAAAGGCAAGCGGACAGGAATCAGAGCTATTACGGTGTATGACTACAGAGCTAATACGGAGATTGCCACAGTCCATTAGACATACACAGGATGAGAATACAACCCAGCCACCAGCACGGTGCTGCAAGAATACATGAGCTCCGTGCAGGAAATCACGGCCAGCTGGCCAAGAATGGGCCCCGTTGCCAGCCCCCTCGTTGTGCTGTCTGCCCCACGGTGAGCAGGGCTCGGCGGCAGCACCGCTTCCTGCAGCGGGAGGCGGCGGGCGGGTCGCGAGCAGGACGCACGGCACCTTGCGGCCACCGCTGCCGTGGCCAGGGGTGCAGCCGGACCCTGATACAGGTGAACACTGCTGATGCTGCCAACCACCCTCCAAATACACCTCTCCTGGCAAGGGGCGTCTGAATAATTCAATAGTTGCCATAAAGGAAGGGGGGGGGGGGGGAAATGTTGCTATTCTCATTCTGCTCAGCTGTTTCACTGCACTCTTCACCGAGAAGAAAAAAAAATAAATGCTATTTTAATTTCAAACACAATCCATATGAAATATCAGTCTGTACACACCAAGGTTCATTGCTTTCAGGCAACGACTCATACATATTCATTAGAGAATTAAAGAGCTATTAACGAGGGTAAGTGTTGAGGAGCATTCATTAGCTGTCTTCCACAAAAAATGAAATTTGCATTTTCCAGTGTGGAAATCCACTTTGTGAAACAGCACCTTGATTGACAATAAAACATGGCATGAGACTTGATGTAAGGCAATAAACACCCACCTCTGATACAAAGGATGCTTTGGATTCTGGAGCTGAGACTTCTCAAGGAGATGACAGAGAATAGTTTTTGTAAACCTTAACTACTCAGCTCTGGTCCAAACTTGCATTTGCTGGACCAAGCACCTGAGCACACTTCTCCTGAAGTCATGGGGACACCGAAACTCACCTCTTTTTAGCAACTGTGATTCACCCTGATTTGTGTATCTTGGCCCCGGCCTGCACGTTTCCTGTAATGAACTCCCCAGAGGACGCTTGGCCCTGCAGCGTGGCACAGCTCTGGGTTCTGCCCGTGCTTCTCGCGGCACAAGCTGGTGGGGGCTGCCTCACAGCCCTGGCGGCGGGGGCTCCCCAGGCAGGGCTCCGTGTGCGTGGCGGCCCTACAACAGTGCCAGGGGAATGGGCCCCCGTCACGCCGGTAATTTTCCTACAACTGCAGCTAATGGGAATGCATAGAATCCCTGGGGAGTATCTCTTAGGTAAAACAATTATTCCTCAGCCTGAAAGGCAGGACGGGAACCACGTCCCCTAATGTCTCTCCTGAAGCATAATTCAGTAATTGGTATTTGCTCTTCTGCTCTTGTATGGTGAAGTAACGGCATCTGGAAAGGGGGAACCTGGAGCAGAACAAGATTCCCCTCGGTGGGGATCATACATAATAGAGGACTTTTTACCCAAGGGACGAGTAGCTACTGGAGCGCAGCTTTGGATTCACTGCGACAGCCTGGGATCCACAAGAGGTGACCAAAACCTCCGGTCTGTTCCTGTAGACAGGATTTCACCTGCTCCTGATGGAAAGCTTCCAGGGACCTGTAGCTGGAAACAAAATACTAGAAACCAGCATAAGAGGTGGTACCTTGTTTCTGAAGGTTATTTGACACTGCAAACCAGTGCCCTGGGCAGGGGTGAGGGGTGCAGACGCTCCCACCCCCGAGCACTGTCCCCTGGGTCCGCGGCTGCAGCGGGCATCGCCGGGGGAACACAACATCTACTGAGCAGGGCCTGGCGGCCAGAGTCCTGTGGCAAACTGGAGTCCCATTCTGCTGCCAACAAATTAGCCATAAATTATTTCCTGAAGTCTCTGAATAGGGGTATTTGAAACTGCAAACTGACCGTGGCCAGAAGCTCTCATAATATATTTCTCTGTAAAACCATAGCAAGTTATATGTAAATATTTGCACACATACACGGATACACGCACACAAACTTCTTTTTTCCATTATTGTTATTTTTTTTATTTTTTAATACTGCCTGCTTCTATTGAACAGCGTGCACCCGGTTAGTGTTTGACTGACGTTCTGTATGCACAGGGCGTGGGACTGACAGAAAAGCAGACACACGGGGACAATTTTCTCATCTTTCCGTACCCCCTTCCATGAGTATCTACTGCTCTGCACTCTTGGCTCGTTATAAATACAAACCAATCATGTAGTGGGGGCCCTGTGAAGGAGGAAGGAGGAAGGAGGTATTCCTCCTTCTCATAGATGAATGATAGAGAAGGAGCCACATGCATATATACTTACATTTGGGGTCAAAATTGCATCTTGCTTTGCTCAGATTTTCCAAAGATCAGTTTCAAGCCTGCTTGAGTTAGGGGTAAACCTCACTGGTCAGTGAGCATGGGTCAAAGCCTTAGAACAAAAGCAGGCATGCAAACAGGGTGCTGAAAGGTTATCCTAAATTCATTAAAGTTACTAAACATTTTCTGACTTTCAGGAAAGATTCACGTTTTCTACCTTTCTGGGGCAGGCTGAGTTTACAAGCAGGGTGCAGGGCCTGACCCCCGCTCCCTGAGCCTCTGCCCCCGTTTCAGAGGGCGATGCAGCCGGCCGAGCCCTGCCGCCGTTCCACCCTCGGCCAGGAGCCCGCTGCAGCTCGGCGGCTGGGGAGCTGTTTGGGCACCCAGCACCCAGAGAAAAGACGGGACGCACTCAGCTGCCAGGTCTTCGGAGGGAGAGGAGCCAGGCTTTCAGTCCCAAACACCTCCTCACAGCTGCCACCACCCCGATGGACTCACTGGGCAGTAAATTTTGATCGAACTGATGAATTAATGTTCATACTGAAGCACCACTTTTATCGTGCTGCATCAACACACGCAATTCCTGCCACAGGCTCTCAGAAGGCAATCAATAGCACGGGCACGTTGAACCTTCCCGGGGCACAGCCACACTGCAGGGACGTCCAGGGCTGGGAGGCGCAGGCAGCGCCCTGGCAGCGGGGCGAGCACGGAGCCTCAGCCGCCGGGCCGGGGGCGGCGGGGGGCGGCGGGGGGCCGCAGGGTGGGTACGGCGCTGGCAGCACCAACACCCGGCAAATGCATCTCTGCTTTCATAGGAGAGGATGCAATGCAAACATACAAAGGCTGTTTACATAACAGAGCGGGGAGGGGAATATCTCCATTATCAGCTAGCAATTTTTCCAGACAAAGAAGTCTTCTTCTGTAACCCAGTAATCCTCTTATGCGCCAGCCACGCATAACTGACGTGTCTCGTTTAAACACCTTCAGAAGCACAGGACCATTTCTTGTTTAGCTGGTTTTCAAGCCAGCGTGCCAGCTTTCCACATTTTCCATTACTCCACACCTCACGTCCTGCCAGTGCCGTCGGTAGGAGCTGGCACGAGTCCCGCTGGGCCCGTCGCCGCGCCCCACGCTGCTGTCACCACGCAGAGCCCAGTATCAGCTGAAATTCCTCTGCTTTATCCAGGCACGACCTTCCTATTTGGAAACCAGGTTCAGTCTCCCTTGATCTGTGATTTTCCACTTCCTCCTTGTCTTGCACAATGACCCCGAGCGGCTGTTTTTGCCACAGCACTTGCCCCAAAAATCCCTCGGACGACCCTGGCAGCACAGCGTGCTCTCCCTGGGCCTTTGCAGGGCAGGGCTCCTGCAGCAGCATCCCCAGCACAAGCCGCTGCCTGAGCCCAGGTGTCCCTGGCCAGGAAGGAAGAAAAGGCGGAACAGAAACCATGAAAGCCACGACACCTGGGTTTCTTACAGGCTCCAGCCTGCTGATAGGAGTTCTGCATCTCGCTTACATCTCTTACATGAGAGGGGGTTAAAAAAAGCTTTGAATTCGTCACTGCAGAACTGTCAGTGACTGGCGAAGTCCCCAAAGCCTGGGGGTTTTGGTCCTGCAGCTGATGGCTGGCAGCATCCCCATGCCACAGGGGTGCAGGGCTCCCTGCCCTGCCGGTGCCTCAGGGAGGCTGGGAGCTGCTGCAGAGCTGGGAAAGAGTCTGCACCCACCCCGGCGTTGTCTGCCCCCGGGTTTGGAGGTGGCACCATGAGCAGCACACGGTGATGGTGACAGGGGGCTGCGAGGGCAGCGAGCCCCAGTGGGACCCCTCAGCCAACCCCAGCCCCCAGCTCCAGCCCCCAGCTCCCAGCAGAGCAGGACCACAGAAGAGCATCCGCTCAGCAAAGCACCGGTGTGTGCGTGTGGCGGGGGGCTTGGCACACACATGCACACAGCCAAGCTTCGCTTTCCTCAGATGATTCGTGCACGTTGCTTCTATCGCCACCAGAAATCGAGGGGCTCGTTACTTGGAAGGGAGCCGAGCTGCGCTGTGTGCAACCGACTCACGTGGGCCTCAGGAGCCCGGGGTTTATTTTTAGACCCATTTATTTTCCTCTCACTTTAATCTCTCCTGGTTTAATCTGTTTTTGCACTCCACTCTGACACTAGCGATAGGCAAAAAAAAATCAGTTAAACAAATAAAAAACCCCAAACCCCAGCACAGCGTGTTATTGACCACAGCAAGAGAGAAAGCAGACACAGAGGAAACTATTTATAGCAGAGATAAACAAGGTAAAGGGTTTTGCTGAACGAAAGGAAATGGAAAAATAGAGCTAAGGCATAGACCTTGAACGCGCTGCCCTTGCCTGGGCCCAGGAAGGCTGGCTGGCTCCTGCCCTGCCCGCCAGCCCTGTGCCCGCACTGCTGGCACAGGGATGGGGACGGGGACGGGGACGGGGACAAGGACACTGCAGTCACCGCTGGGAGCGAGCGGGGCTCTTGCTGCTGGGGCTGGGTGCAGCCAAGGCTTTTCTGGGCTTCACACAAATGCTGAATGGATTATTTTTTTTCTGCTCTAAAAATTTAATGGGACAAGAAAGCATTTCCTGCCCCACCCTGCAGAGAATTGCTGCGGTGTGACGCAGAGGGGCTGGCGGGCTTTAACCTGCTTTCAGCAAGAGCTAGGGAGAGGATGCTTTGGGTGCTATTCGGACAGATTTTAGCAGGAACAAAGGAATTTATTCAGAAATATACACAGCATAGATCTGTGTCACACTAACTTTGAGAAACCCTAACACATTAAGTAGGACTAATCCACCCAAGCCTTGCAGTGAGAAGAAAGACACAGCAAATGCGTCTTAAACAGGGATTTCCCTCAGCTCCTGTGCTGTCAGACTTCTGGCAAGGCAGCCTGCCTTTTTGTTACGTTGTTCTGTGCATTGTAGAGGCCTGGAAGGGGCCGCCTGCCACAGCAGAGCGGGGTCTGCCAGGCAAGGGATCCACGAGGGAGCATGGACCCAGGCAGCCCCACACGGAGCTGCACAGCCCCACACAGCCCCAGGCAGCCCCACGCTGAGCTGCACAGCCCCACACAGCCCCAGGCAGCCCCACACGGAGCTGCACAGCCCCAGGCAGCCCCAGGCAGCACCCCAGCCTCCAGCCCTTCAGGGCCACCCCACGCCAGCAGGGGCTGGGGCGGTGCGGGGCTAGGGCCGGCGGGGGGGGTCCTGCTGTGCACCCCCTGCCCAGGCAGCAGCCGGGCAGGCACAGCGCTGAGTGATGCTGCCCGGAGCTGTGAGAGCCCTGCCGGCAGCGCTCACACATGATTTCCACAGCTTTAGTCAATTCTTTGGGAACTCCTCGCAGGTAACACGGTTGTAAGCGAAGATAAGCTTCTGTGTTCACATTTTCTTAGCCTGTTTGAAACGCGCCTAAATCAAATCAGAGGGTTAATCCCTACATTTTAGACACGGGGAACAATGCCAGCTTAATTCTTTCCTGTAGATTTGCTAATTTTTCTTTTTCCAGAAGCATCAAAGCAGAACCCTCCAGAAGAGAACTTCCTAATCAGCAAAGCTAAAAAGGAAATCACTTATTTAGTGGAAAGGATGTAGCCATACCAAAGGGAAACATTTCCATATTCTTTTTATAGCTCTGAAAAACAACTTTAAAGAGCGTGTTCCCTAAAATCTATTTTTATTGCAAAGAAATGGAGCTTTGGGGCCCTTCCATGCAGTCATCTTGTTCTCTGGACCTATAAATAAGAACATCAATAAGATGAATTGGAACATCTTTTTGTTGTTCAAAGTATTGTACTTTATTGATTGAAAGAAGAGGAAGGAAGTCAGGAAGAAACAACGAACAAGTGAAGAGTCCATAGCAAACGCTTAGATGAGATGTCCCAAGCACTAAGTCAATCCTGCAGTTTCTACATGGGCTGTGAAATTTTTTCGGACTAAGTCCAAAGAAGTCCAAGTTTAGCCCAGCAGGAACACATCATTATACATGAGAACTAGTCTGCAGAATTTCCGCCAGATGCATCTCCAGTGGAAGCCTCAAGTTAATTGTATTAATAACGGCAAAAAATGTGTGTTAAATAAATCTGCATACAAATCTGTCCCCGCTAACATCTGCGTCTTGCTATGGAAATAGTAGTCCAGCTCCTTGCTGTGGGGCCTTTCCACAATTATCCAATAAATTTTGCTTAAATATACTGTGACTCTGGGAACTGCCAGAAGGTTTCGGATGTATTCCAAACCTGAATTTTCACACCAACTAAAGCTCTCATCATAGCTACAGGAAAGACAAAAAAAAGTCCTCAGGCCTATCCGAGGACAGAAGAAATAAAGCCAAGCAATTCATTTACTTTATTAAATCTGCAAAGGAGCCAGCGAGGAAGCTGGAACTGCACTAAGGCTTCTCATTCCCCAGCTGGTGATGGCACAAAGCAGTAAAGAGCATCCAATCTGGCTCCATTTTCTAGAGGTCAGAACGAGCCCATTTTCCATGGAGCTTTCTGTAGTTTTTCCTACACTTAGATCTTAACCAATCCACTTGAAAAACTACGGCTTCTTGAATACCTGGGCTGTCGGTGAGGCAGCTCCTGCCCACTCTGGCGTTGGCACGGGGCCTTCTGTGGGTTGCCATCACCTGGCGATGCCCCAGCCTGAGCCCTGTGGCCGGGCGCCTCGCGTGGGGCAGGGGCTGCTCCACGGGACAGCAGCGACTGCTCCAGGAGCTGTGGGTCAGGGCCTCCTCCAAACACAGGCTGAGCTCACAGCAAGGTGATCTCTCCAGATTTGCTCCCGCATTTGCCGTCTCAAGACCCGTGTAGCTACAGTTCGTCAAGACACTCAGCAAGCGCCATCTCAAAATCCCTTTGGCTTTCAGCAGCACTTCTCTGGCCTGTGAGCGCCGTGCCCCCGCCTGCCACGCTGCAGCCTCCAGCCCCTCCAGCAGCTCAGCTTTCCCTTTGTATTTGCTTTGGCAGGCTGCAGGGATCTGGCAGAGTGGGTAACAGCTCCTGGGCTGCTGCAGGGGCTGGTACAATCTGAAAGCTTGCGGGACACATTTTCACCTTGTGCAAAAGCCCGCAGCACCCATCAATTGAAGATGGAGTTTGAAACTGGACTTTTCTCCTGGCAGTTCTGGCCAGCCCCAGTCCGTGCCAGCTTTTATTGTTGCAAGGTGACTGTGGACAGCCACAGCGGGAGGTGAGGAACCTCAGCACAGTGTGAATGCTGACTGAAGATTGCTCTTGCCTGTTCCCAAAATCCATCCCAAGCCACTTCCCCTGTGCCCAGTTGCTTATTTCTCCTCCTGCACCATGCTGCTTTGCACCGTTGCCCCCAGGCTCCGCCGCCAGCCTCAGCCCCACACTGCCGTGGGCTCTGTCCCGTGGCTGCTCCGCAGGGGTGGGCACAGCACCCGTGGGTGGATACAGGGGGGGCAGTCCCTGCAGCTGCCACCAGCACCTTCCAGCACCAGCAGGCAGTGTGCGTGGTGGGCACGGCCGCCGTTGTGCCCGTGGCATCCCTGGCACGTGGCCGTGAGTGACCGGAGTGACCATGCCCTGCACTGCAGCTGATGGCAGCACCGTCACTTCCAGCCAGGGTTGTGGGGACATAAAATTTACTTCTTCATTTATGATGCCAATTTTAGAAGATTAAATTAGGGCCACTGCAGTGCCTACAAGGGAGCTCTCGGAAGGGCAGTCACTGACCTGAGCTGAAGTCTAAAAACGTGGTGAACTTGAAGGTACCACCATGATCTGCTCTTTCTTGATAGTGTTATAGAGAAAACAAACAGTACAAACATGTTTTGGAAGACGGTGGGGAGTAGTGTGACTGTTACCAAAGCAATGAGCTGAAGTCACCGGCTGGGATTTGGGGGGCCTGGAGGCACGCTCCATCCCTGCGGTGGGCGCCCACCACAGAGACCAGCAGTGCCCACTGCACCCGTGTCAGGACAGAGTGCCCCCGGCGCCGCCAGGGAGTGAAAACCATCTCGCTAAATGCCAGCCAGGGCGGGCCCTTAGGCTTTCATCAGTGGCACTCAGATGATGTTCATCTTTCACGTGCGTGTTAAGCAGAAGATGGAGAGGTACCTGCAGTAGGAACCCCCCAGCTCCCTCCCGTTCTGGGCTCCGTGTGTGGCGGTGAGCGTGCGCGGAAGCTCACCTCCATGGCACTGCATAGTTATTTACAAAAAGATGGCACTTCTTCAGCTTATTTTACAGCAATATCATCTCTGTTGCTTTAATGTTGCTTTTTAAGACTGATTGCTACAAAAATCCTAAACTTTCTTTGTCATGCTTGCTACACCAAACGCCTATTCCAAACACTAAATACAGATGTATAAATTACACATTACAGAGTGACTCACAAGAAAAACCATTAACAGCGAAGGGTTGCTAAGAAGACAATTACACAAGAAATGCCATGAGTGGGAAGCCAGGAGGGACGCTCCCGGCACGAACCTGGGTGCCCAGGACGAGCCGCAGCTCCCCGTGTTTTGGCGAGGCTGGGGCCGGGGCCGGGGTTTGGGGCAGGGAGTTGGGGCAGCCCTGATGCAGGTTTCAATTTTGCCGTCCCGCAGTCACTGAGCCCCCAGCGGCACAGACCAAGACTCCTGTCTGGGGGCATGCGGAGCACTTCAAAGTTTGAAGCCTGATGTGTGTTTAATTTAGGAAGTTTCATGATGTTCGCCCTAATCGGCAACAATTGCAGTGTTTTGGAGACGTCACACAGTTCTAAGCAACGAAGCGTGCAGATGGCAGTATAATTTTAGTTGTGTTTGCTTTAGCCTGACAGTTAGGGCAGGGCTGCCCTGGACGCCAGCCACCCAAGGAGCTACTGAATTCCCACCCTCCTATTTACCAAAATGCCTCCAGGCAGTACATGAGCTGGAGCCGTCCCAGGTGTCCCCGGGTGTCTCTTGCCCATTATACGGGACCATGACCATGTGGTGCTAAAACAAGGGAAGCCAAAGAACTGGCAGGGTGCGCGATACCCTGTAAAGCAGCCTGCTCTGCACCACTGCTGTCAGCAGCGACGGCTGGCGCAGTGACCAAGCCATGCCAAGAAGCCTGTCCTGCCTCCGCACCTCCGCCTCCAGCCCCTTCTGCCCTGGCCTGGGCAGAGCTCCCGCTGCCTGCTCCGGCCCGTCGCAGCAGCACTGCATTTCCAGACTCGGTTAGTTAGAAGAAAAGCAGCAGTACCAAAGACTAGAAACGCACATCTGGGCTGTTCCACCTCAGCTTACTTTTCCGAAAGGTAGCTTCAATGTGCCACCAAGTTTTGGACACGCAAAGCTGTAATTTCCTACATACCAGCTGCAATTTCTGAGGCAGCACAGGGAACAGGATAGGCTATGGACAAAATAGAAAGCAAATTCATTCTGTTTTTGATGCAAAAACTGGCAACTTCGCTAAAAATACAACATTCTGTGTCAGGAAAGTATCATTTAGACTTGAGCTACTTCCCGAGTAAATAAAACCAAGAGAGCCCAGCGCAGCAGCAGCCGGGACAGAAGTGGGGCAGAAGAGAGGAAGGATTGCACCCCGCAGCAGACCTCAGCCAGAGGTGAGCATACCAGGAACAACAGAGCCTTTTTATTTTTCCTTTTTCTCTTTTAACCCGTGAAGGCAGTGCACCACCTATTCCCCTGTCCATCAACCCAGGCCACCACCGAGGTTCGGCTGCGTCTCCCCGCATGCCCCTGCCCCTTTTTTCCAAAACACCCTAATCACATATATCTCAGAGAAAAAAACAAAACAAAACAAAACAAAACAAAACAATGAGCTCCAGTTCAGCTTCTTTGGTCAAAATATCTGTTTTACACTTTGCAGACAGCAAAAGATAGTTAGCATTTCCAGATTCTTAGCTTTGTTAATAGTTTATTATTATTATTACCATTTCCTTCTCTTTCAGTGTTTAAGTTCACCTCCTAGCTGATAATATACGAGCTCTGGGGCCAGCAATTAAGATAAAAAGGGGAAATTACAGCAACTAGCCTGGATAAAAACGTGCTTGCTCTGCATGAAGTAAATGTTCACCTTTTCCTATTCCAGTTGAAATACGTGTGAAGAATACGATGCTAATCAGTCTTCCACTTTGTTCGGCAGGAGCTGCACTCCTCCAGGCACACAAGGAGCCGCTCATGCATAGCATTGCAAGGACAGTTTAATTGCACTTCTGGCATGTGTTTTGATAAGCAGCTGCAAGCACGAGGCACTCTGGCCAGGCCGCTTTGTGGCTGGATAAGAAGATAGCTGCTCGTGCACAGCTTCCCGCACCCATAGCTGTGCTGGGCATCCCGCAGGGAGCGTCCCCAGCCCTGTCCCCAGCCCCGTCCCCAGCGCCGTCCCCGTCCCTGTCCCAGAGGAAGGCAGGGGCTGCCGGGGCCATGCTCTGCGGCCATGCCTGTGCGGGAGAAGCCGGCAGCACTGCGGTGGGCACAGCTGCCCTGTGCCCCGGGGCACTGTGCATTCGTGTCCACACAGCCTGGGAGCCCGCATCCCCTTGTGGCCGGGGTGCCAGGTCACACGCCAGCGGGGCAGCCGGCAGAGCACGAGCCAGCAGTGGCCGTGATGCTGCCCGGAGCCTGCTCCCTGCCCCGGGGAGGGCACTGGGTCAGGCGCAGCGCGTCCCGCTGACCGCCTGCATCCCGAAGCAGGACACCCGATGAGCTGTGTAGAACTGGCCGGGGCCTGCACAGCCACAGATGTTATAAATGGGCACAAAATGATCCAGCCAAAGGTTTTCTTTTTATTCCAGCCAAACTATTTGTTTAAATCTTCTGCATAAGTGAATTCCAGAGAGATACAATACTCGGTGAGAACATGTCATTTATTGGTTCTGCATGTACTGACCTTCCAATTTGTACTTGGCGTCTTGAAAAATACTTTGGTTAATTATTATTATTACTACTGGATCACTGAAGAAGTGTTGAATTTTAACCATTGGGTTTAACTGAGAATGAAGAGTAACTCAAAACCTTGAAAAATTACATGGATTTCAGTGTGACTCAAAGAATGATTTGAAAATCAACTTAAAAACATGTTATACTGTCTTAGCTTGCTTTGATCTTTTAATTCAATTGATTTGTACTTGGAAATCAATAGACCACTAAGGAAAAAGATCAATATGCCATATATAGTTATATTTTCCTCACCTAATGCAGAATATGTGAATAAAAATAACTATCAAGACCACCAGCCAGGTGGAAAATTCTGTTCATTTTATCTCTGCAGTGAAAGCTGGAGTTTCAAACACATTCAGAAATATGAGAAATTCACCTCTGTTATGTTTAATCTTCTTCAGTGGTAATATCATGTACAAGAAAAATATAAAAGGCAGCTTTAGTATAATTGACTCCCTAGCTGGCAGAGCATGGGCTTGCTGACTTCACTGAAACAAGGTTCATTCTTTGTCTGCATTGCACTTACAGCACAGTAATAAAACCTGTCCTTGAGATCTGTCATCGGCCAACATCTGATGACACAAGTCCTTTAGGAAAAAAACAAACACACACACAAAGAAAACACACACACACAAAAACAAGCAACAACAACCACACCACAAATGCTGCTGAATGCTCCAACTGCAAGTGAGCACAGCAGTGCATGGGGCTGAGTTTTGAGCACAGACTATGCAAAAAATCATGAGTCCGATGGTCACGATAAGTCAGGTGAGCTCCGGCCTGTGCAGAGCAATGCCACGGTGACAGAAATGAGACACAAGGCAGCAGCAGGAGGCCACAGACCTGGCAGCTTCCCTAAAACCAGACCTGTCACCAACCTCTGCCGAGAGCCTTGAGCAGCGATGCAATCCTGCGCTCTGGAAAAGAAGGCAGAAAGGAAAAGCCTAAAATGTTGCCACGTAGCAAGGGACAGCAGTAACGAGCCTCATCTGCAGCCCCTTGGCAAGCACGTCTGCTGCCCTGCCATGCTCGGCAAGCGCGCAGGAGGGGCACAGGGGCAACATCTGGGGAAGGTTCAGGGAAATCCTCTGCGGCGCACGTGCCGTCCATGACCGCTGTAACACAGCCAGGGCACCGCATTTGGGGAGCAGGGTCAGGGCTCAAAACTACTAACTTTCCATTCTTTTTGCATTGTTCTGAAACCGTACCTATGTTTTTGTACCTTGGCACTAAGATGCTCTCACTCTAAGCCCACACAAACACGTATGTGGCTGAGCGTGGTGGGAGTGATTGCGTGTGTTTGTAGTGCATGGACCTGGTGCCTTTTATGTTTTGTTTACACGTATTGCCATTAGCAAAAATTAATCATAATGGGAGCAAATACTGTAGCCTCACAGTCCCTGTGCTGCTGGCTGTGTTGGCTACTCTGGCTGTTCTTGCTAGAAAATCTTTCTTTTGATGTCCTTTGAAACTACGTCCTTTAAACAGCAGTATTTTTGTTAGAGCTATAGGTCACATCACACTCCAACAGCTGAGACATTTAAAATTTAATTTCAGGCTTCAAGAGAAACTTTAATTGCAAATCCGTGTGCTTTAATCAAGACATACCTGGAAACTATCTTGTAAAAAACAAGATCTGCAATTTTCTCCCCAGGCTTTCAATACTCACTATATGTGTCCACAAATATGTAGTGTTTAGGAATAGTTGTTGCTACCACTGAAAATAAAAACCACAGTGTATTTGGCCACCACATACCCATAGCTAAATATAACATCTGACAGAGAACTGCAACAAACAAGGTGGGTTATGGCATAGGATAACCAAGACACAAATAAACCTTATCTATAAATAAACAAACAAATAAAGGTAGCCACTTTCCTTTCCCAAGTTCCCACAGACTATTTCAAGACAAGCATTTCTTTGAGTGGTTGCAGAACCCACACAGAAAATAAAAATGTTTTCAAGCTGCCCATTATGCAGAGGCACGGGCAAAGCCGTGTGCCCCGGGGCCGTGCCCTGGCGGGTCCCGCGGGCTGGGGCTGTGTCCAGGCAGGCACCCAGTGCTGCTCCCCGCTGCGCAGGCGGGCTCAGGAAATGGGAGCAAAGCCAGGACAGGACAGGCCCCAGGGGTGGCTGCCAGCACCCAGGGGTGCCCGGGGACCCCCCATCTCTCCCCAGTGTGGCAGCTCCCAGCAGCATTGTGGCTGGGGCCGGAGGGGATGGGGACAGGGCTGTAGGACCACGCTGCCCAATGGAGCACCTCCATCCCTGCTCGGCAGCCAGCAGGCAGGAGGTCTTCTGGGGAGCTGATGACAGAGTATTTTCCACCTCCTGGCAGCCCTCCTGGCAGCTGCCAAGCACTTACTTGACTGATACGGCCAGCTGCTGCCAGATAACACAAGCGCAGGGCTGGGAGCATAACCGCGTCCTGTCCAGCCGCAGGGGCAGAGGTGGGGACATGGGGACAGGGTCAGAGCTCACCTCCGCAGGCACCAGGGGAAGCTTTTCCCTGAGGGCCTGGTTCTTGAGCACGAGCCTAAGGTAGAGTGAAAAACAACAAAATGTTAATCGCTGCTCTGGATGGCAGAGCTTGTTTTGTCTGCTTATGGGAAGGCAGGACAATCATTTTGTCTGCTGCCACAGGCGGTGCTCACCCCGAGCGCATCAGGAGCACTTTTCCCACGACAGCCTTTGAACTCAGGCTGTGTTAGCACCCAAAGCAGTCCTCGTTCTGGAAGCAGTTTCCAGAGCTGGCATTTACCTTGCAGCCCCAGAGATGCCATTTCTAACCCCATCTCCTTCTCTGGGGCAATGCCCAGCAGTGCCCAGCAGCGCAGGCTTCAGGGTCCCGCGGTGACCAGGGCAGGCCCTGGTGGGGGCAGTCGGTGCCCAGTGTGTCCCCCTACAGCCCCTCGGCTGTGCACACACCAGTGCCCGCAGCCTGGCTGCTGCTGCGCAGCTTGCCCACGGTGACGTGTGTGCTGTCACAGCAGAGCCTGCTTCGAGCTCACCTGCTGTGGACAGTACCCACAGCAAGCTCAGAACTGGCAGTGCCGAGCATCTCCCTGCGGTGGGAGGGGACGATGCCCAGAGGCCTCCCTCTCCCATGGCATTTCCATTCTGCACGGGGAGCTGGGGCATGGGGATGCATTGGAAGGCAGCATGGAGCTAAAAGCTGTTGCTGTCCCCCGAATATCCCAGCATCTGCTCCATGCCCAGAGCCCCGACCACCAGGTGACACCAGCAAACGAACCATGTCCTCTTGTTTCAAAGTGCTCATTAGGAAGGATTGAGAAGGCGCGTTGGAAGTTCTACCCGCTGGATGTGGTACTTAAATACCACAGGTGTATCACATACACACACACACAGAACTGGGGGAAAAATAACCATGAAACTCCATGAACAAGCATCTGACCGAGGGAGCTCACATCTGCGGGAAAAAGAAACCAGCCATGGAAAACATCACTGCTAAGCTTCCCTCAAAGCTTTAGATTTTTGGTTCAACACCCCACCCCCCAACACACACACACACACACACACACACCAGTTTCTGCAGCAGCTCACTCTCACTTCAGAGATGCCCTCAGGTGAACAAAGAAACAGAAAGAGCCCAGCTTCACCCTGGAAGCTGCAGCGTCCCTCGGGACATCAGGAAGCTGGAACAGGGCCGTTCACACGAGCACCAGGCACCATCACCAGCCCTGCAGTGTGACCCGGGGACGGGGACACCATGGAGCGTGCACAGAGCTGCTGCTGCCCCGGCTCACCTGCCTAGGCGGGGGGGAGAAAGCCTTCTGCAGCTGCTCCGATGGAGAGAGGGCCTTGGAGGCTTGCTCTCAGTTTGCTACTAGAGTTGATGTGCTCTGGGGAACAACACTGTGATGTTAAAGGCTGCCCCCCTGCCTCCTCTGAGTCAGCCGAGTCATCTGATGGCAGTCAGATGCTACCAATATTTTTAGATGGACCAATTATGCATTAGTTCAGGACTTCAGCAATGGTAAAGCATTAGCATCTGCTTTAAATGCCCGTTGCACTGCAGATTTTCTCCTGGGTAAGTTTTCAAGCCATATATGTCAGCTATGCATTGTATTAACAAGGTCTCTCCAAACCCTCCATTTCAATTACTCTACCAAGAACAAAAGCTTTAAATTCCCAAGGCAGATGAGAACTCGCAGTGCTCTCAGGTGCCTGCGCTTTGTGCTCATCTTCCTTATGGGGCATTAACCGTATCGGGCATATCCCGAGGCACAAGTTTGGGGACTCTCTCAGGCCCATGCCTTGCTCTGTGCTTTTTACTCCATTTCTAAGAAGTAAATACTTGCTTTCCCTGTGCTCGTTTCCTAGCTGTAGCCAGGTCTGTGGTGCGCATCGAGGGTACAAGGAAAGCAGCTGCGGGTGCCTCCCAGGGCCGCTGCTGCGGAGCAAGGACGTGGAGCCGGCGAGCGGCATCCTCTGCCCCGTGCCTGCAGGGTGGCTCCTCTGCTCGCAGCCCCCCTGCGCTGCCCCTCACAGCCCCTGCCTGCCCCTCGCAGCCCCCCCACACCACCCCTCGCAGCCCCTCGCAGCCTCTGCCTGCCCCCAGCTGCGCCCTGCAGACCCTCTGGCTGTACCCAGCGCCCTGGCACGTCCCCCTGCCAGCAAGCAGCCCAGGCACAGAAATCGCTGGCCCACTGCCAAAGAGCACAAACTCCAGAGGCAAAATGAGATGGCAAAGCCTACTTCACCTTCTGACTGTTGGAATGAGAGTATTGGGAATCATGGCTTGTCACCCCCTCCTGTCCCTGGAAGGAGACGGAGCACACATCGAAATGTTAGGTTATTTCTGAACGGCGCTTTCAGGGCTGTCAAATCTTGCACCAACTGCTCACTTCTCCCACATGCTTTCATGGCACTGAAGTATAATAGGTGCTAACAAAAAGCAGAGTGCTTAAACAATTCGACTATAAATCTCTTCTGCTTTCAATTGCTCAGCTTTCTTCCCGTCATAATTATTTATAGTTTTCTGCGCTGAGTTCCTGGACAGATGAAACCTCAACATCTAAAGAGAAAAAAAAAAAAAAAATAGAAGCAGAAAATAAGGGATCCTTGGATTCTCTATATGCCTCATAGAGACCAAACAAGCATATGCCTGTTTTCATCATCTTGGCGAGTCGCCCCCCCGCCTGCTCACTTCTCACCCCCTGTGCCACCCACCAGATGGGCTCCCAGCTCCTGCTTGTCCTACACCCTTCAGTTCTGCCATCTATTTAACCTCAACAATGACTCAGTCCGGAGCGCACACGGTGCTGGGAGGGAGCCCCAAGATCAAACCTCGGTGCAGAGCGGTAAAAGCAGCCCAGGGCTCCCTGTCGCACGGCACACATCACACGAGAACCGTTTGGAAGAGAAACGCTTGCATGTTTACAGACCACTAATAAACCACCCCTCGTCTGGAGATGATTATTTCTGATGGTTTAAGCGTGAGCGCTGCAGACAGACTCAGGTTTTGCTATGCCAGTGGTATTTCCCAACCATCAGAGGCTGGAATATAACCGAGCTGCATGCTGCAAACGCCGTGCCTTTCTGTGCATGCACGAACTGAAAGCACATCAGGCATCTCAGCAGGATTCTGTTATTGGTCTGACCATATATATATTTCAGAGGGAACGTCCAAGAACAATAAAGCCCTAATACTGTGAATATTTATGCATGATTTAGCTATCAAGACCAGAGCCTGGGACTACTTTTATTAACAAAAGGTAGACTTGCACCGTGTTGTCAGAACCAGACCCAGAAGCGTTAGGGATCTGATTTCAGGATCATGTCAGGGAAAGGGGCTACCCCAGCTCCCTTGGTCCTGCTGCAACCCCCCCTTCAATTTACTGCACTCCGTAACAAGGCAGCAGCCAATTACACGGGCACAGGGCATGTTTCTGTTCGCCCCCCAGCAGCTGTTTCCACGTGTTGTGCAGCACGGCAGTCAAACCAGGAACAGCGCGCAGCAGGACGTATGCTCACTGACAGAGGAACGCCCAGACTTTACAGCAGGCTATGTTGGCCAGTGAACTTTATCATTTGATGTACCATTAAGATGTCACCTGTCATCAGTCGCGATAGGAGGACAGGGTTTGGGGCTGGCCCTGCCTGCAGGGAGGCGCTGTGGGGGGCTGCAGCAGGGGACAAACCACCGAGCCTGCCAGCACCCGTGCGAGAGGAGGCTGGACTCATGTTTTCTGTCATCTTCTGTACCATCTAGTGTGAACACAAAACATGACATAAAACAATCAAGAAAAGGAAGCGAGGGAAGGAGTTTGGTTGCTCTGTCAGAGGTTAAAATGCAGTCTTAAATCTCTGTGGTCAGCAGACTTTGTTCAGCTGGAAGCGCAAATGGTTTTTTGCAACACAAGTCTTGCTGATAAAGGAAATGCTCTTTGTGCGTCTAGAAAGCTGTGCAACCTTTTATTTATTTACTTATTTATTTATGGCATTAAATGTGCTGAAATATCAAAGTCAATATCAATATCAAAGTAACCCGTAAGGCTAAATATCGTATTCAAGAGCAATGGGGTTTTACTGAAAGAGATCCTTCTTTTAGAAGGAAGGACAGGCTCTCCCATAGAAGTCCCGTTGCCTTGTTCTGATTAAATTTGTCCCCCCCGGAGGCCCAGTGGGTTTTGATATGCCAACCTGTGGCATGTAGCACTACCTGACTTGCCTGCTTGTATTCCCACCTGACCTCTCAGTGCAGCCTACGGTGCCCTTCTGCTTCCATTTCAGGATTTAAAAAGCAGAGAACGAAGGTGTTTTGTGCAGCGCACAGCGCGGTGAGCAAGCACCCGCAGCACTCACACAGAGCACATGTCTGAACCCCGTGCTGGAAGGGGAGCAGTGCCAGCGTGCCTTCGTCCCACTGGGGCAAGCGGTGACAAGAGCCAGCCCCGCGGGGCCGGGACAGTGCTGCAGCGGCCGAGCCTTGCTCCTGCTGGTGGATGCTCCTCTCCCTGGGACAGCCCCAGGCTCCAGCCCCGTGCCCACCCGCGGCACCTCGCCTGCTTGCCGAGCTCCTGCTTGGTGGCACAGCCCCCGGGCACCCGTGTGCCCGGCTCGCCCTCCGGCCACCCCCAGCGCCGGGCTGGGGCTCAGTGCCCGCAGTCCCCTGCGCTGCCTGGCCAGCAGCTGCCTAAAAGACCACGTGAGACCGTATCTCGGGATTTTTAATTCTTATCAGCTCTGGGAACTTACCACCTAAATATTTGGTCCCTTTAACCCAGAAAATGTTGGCAGAGGAAAGTCTGTTAAAGTTTGAGGTGCTAGCAGGGCTGCCGTGCAGACACCTAATGGATGAGTGACTCCAGCTGATCGGGAGGGAAAAAAAGCTCATTTCATTAGCCTTCAGGCTGGAAACCAGCACGAGTGTCAGAAAACTTGGCCCTCCTCCACATTTCTGCTTGGCATGACGGCCGTGCCAACCCGCGCACGCCTACGAGCTGTGACGATCTCCTCTGAATAGCTTTCCTGTCACGCTGCCAGCGTGTAAACCCCACCAACAGCTCCCTCTCAGCTGCAGCCAGTCCCAGAACGGTGTGCGTGTTGAACAGTGCTGTCGGGGCTAACAAAGGGGCGCCCGGGCAGTCCGCAGCCCGCCTGCGGGTGCGTTGTGTGCCTGCTGCCGGTGGAGCCGGGCAGGGGCAGCAGCCCCACGGCCGCACCAGCAGCCGGTGTGTGCGCTCCGGGGGCAGCACGGCCCAGAGATGGGGCTCCCTGTGGCAGTGGCCACGGCCAGCATGGCTCGCACTTCCCTTCTGTAGTGAAAGAAAGATGGAAAGGAGAAACCCCCTAAAGCATGACTGCAGCACAGCAGCGGTGTGAGCGGCGCTGCGGGGGGCGGCGGGCACGTGGCAGCGCAGCTGGGTGCTGTGACCGCCTGGCGCCTCGCCCGCCGCAGCCCCCGGCCTGCCCCTGCCGTGCACACAGCGGGGAGAGCTGCCTGCGGGGCCGCCTGCCTCTCGAGGTGCCGTTTGTCGCTGCTCAGCAAAGACCCTAAGTGCCGGCAGCCACGTCAAAACAACACAGATCTTTAAAATAAAGAATGAAACCCAACAAAATTGCACAGCAGCACCTGCAGGGATCATCACAGGTACTAATGCCCACACCAAACCCATCGCCTGTTTACAGAGCTCCTTTGTAGGATCAGAGGAAGCCTTGGGTGCTCACGAAGCCAGATTACACCAAAGCAAGAGGCTTTCTGATCGAGACACATCATAAGAGACATCCTGCCAGCAGTTTATGTGCATGTAATCTGCCTAGCTCATCAGCACACCCCGCCTAATTACCGTCAGGGCAATCCCGAAACAGGCAGGAGCTGGAAGAGGGCCCTTTTTCCTGTTTAAACACAATTACCTCTGCGTTAACCTGCAGCACCAGCAGTCCCATCAGCTGCAGGGGGGTTACCTGGGGATCTCGGGGCATTCCTGTTCAGAGATGTAACATGCAGACACCTCCAGGACAACCACATAGGCACACCACCAGGACTGACAGCTGCAGCATCCCTTGTCCAGAAAGCAAAATACGAAGATTCTGCTGGTGAAATCAGATCTTGTGCATGCTTCAGCTGACTTGCTTTTTGACTTACAAAAACCAAACCCAGGTCCAACCCAGATCAGCCTCTCTATGAGCAGCCCAGTTCCCTTCAGCAGGTCTCACAGCGGTGCCCCGCTCCCGAGACCTCTCTCCTGGAGGTGCCGCGGGGGCGAGGCTGCCCTGCGGAAGGACAAGTAGCCAAGGGGCGGATTTACAGCATCCACTGCTGCTGGCTTCATTCTGCCCCAGGCAGCGTTTGGGGAGCTCCAGCCACCAGCATCCCTGTGCAGACAAGGGTGCATTTATGGGCTGAGGGAATGAGGGGTGGGCAAGGGTGGGAAAAAGCAGATAGGGAAAAAATGGAAACAGAAACAAAAGAAGAAGGGAAAGGAGCATTTTGCTTGAGGTAACAAAGCTTTCTGACTGGGACCTTAGAGTGTTCTGGGACTAAGGTGAAGTTTCTGGGTGGGCTGGTGGGCAGCCAGCTGCCACAGCCACATTCATCAAATCCTGGAGCGACACATGTCTATGTGGTCTATGCATATTGCGTGGGTTACCAGAAAATCACTCTAAAATCGATGCCATCCCTTCCTGGTCAGGATCCGCTGCCTGCAGAGGC
The DNA here is from genome assembly GCF_011077185.1 of Oxyura jamaicensis. Lineage (NCBI taxonomy): Eukaryota > Metazoa > Chordata > Aves > Anseriformes > Anatidae > Oxyura > Oxyura jamaicensis. The sequence goes on along the minus strand of NC_048898.1, from coordinate 35,591,624 downwards.
ACGCGTGAGTCACTGCAGACTGCCGTGGCCAGGCTGACATTTGGGGCTGCTTGGCAGCTACCCTGCAACGGGAAGCGGGCGGCCTCCAGCTCACTTCTGCTGGTGATTTATTGCAGGCGGCTGTTCTTTTCAGAAGCCGTGACTTTAAAAACCTGTGATTTATGAAAACCCCGTGTGCCTTTGCTCCCATCACCCAGGGATCATGTCTAAGCGTGTTTCCCAGCCGCCAGCCCCGGTCCCGCACCAGCTCCTGCACGCTGCCGCAGCACAGGAGCCGCTGTGGGGAGGGCCAGGGGCACGCAGCGTGCGGCCCCGCATGGACCATGCCGGCCGAGCAGCAGCATCTAATTTTAGCTCTCCATCTGATGCCCTCTTTGGAGGAAGTGTCAATTTTCCACAGATCACCAGCGGGCTAACCGCTCGCCTGGGGGCTGATGGCAATTGTCCGCCCCCCCCGGTGCCCACCCCAGCGCTTCGTTGTACTTCATGTCCCCTCACCAGCCCTCTCTAAGATGGGTTCATTGTGGTTGCTGCTTAAATATCACAAAAATAAGTGCAACGAGAACCCACCCAGAGCACGGCGAAGCGCCCTGCCTACCAACAGGTATGCCTGTAACAGCAGAATGCAAACAGGGGTTGAGCACACGGGTTATTTGTGCAGTGTGTGTGTGTGTGCTCCTTCACTGCTCACCCCTCTCAAAACACAGGCATGAGGAGAACAGCAGTTGCTAATGCTTATCGTTTCAACATCTTACACTATTTTTCCCTTTTTAGTCCCAGCACCCAGAGGGAAACTGCCTAGCAAAAAATGTTGCCTCAAAAAGAGAAGTTAACTTCATCCTTGTATTTGACTCAAGCTCACCAAAGCAACGCTCAAAGGGCACATAAAAGCCAAATGGGCATTATTTAATCCACAAACCCCACATTTTTTAAGCTCATTCTCCTTTCAGAGGCGTGACCGAGGATGGCCATGCTGAAGTAGCAGAGTGGCAGCTACAGGAATGTCACATCTCAGCAGCTGTGCCGCAGGCCGGCCGGGCTGGCTGCTGGCTGCAGAGCAAGGAGGGTGCTGCGGGATGGCGGCGGGCTCGGCCCGGCTGGCTGTGTCCTCTCCACAACCACTGGGCATTTCCTGGGATGACGAGGCTGCTCGCTAGCTCTTCCTGCAACGCTTTGGATCGTAAAATGTCTGCAGGTGTTTCCGTATAGGAAATGGCGTTACCCGCACCTGCCTGCCAAGCGCGTGGCTGCTGCCAGCCCGACGGCAGGGCCTGAAATCCCCGGCCTCAGGTTGTGGCACAAGCCACTGTGGGTACCTGGGCACAAGCACTGACACAGCCCCAGCCCCTTTCCATACCTGCATAAGCCCACACAGCATCGTTCCGGGAGATTACAGCCTTTGTAATTAGCTGAATTTTCACAGCAGATAATTTACAGCCCTTGTCCACACCTGGGGGTGCAGGCCGGTTGTTCGCACACCTCCACCACGCCGCCCTTCGGTGGGACCGCCAGCCATGGGGCAGGGATGCCCCGGCCCGGCCCCGACCCCGCCGTGGGGCAGGGGGCAGCCCGCGGCGCTGGGCTGTGGGCACGCAGAGCGCCTGGGCCCACCGCGCCGGCCTGGAGCAGCTCTCAGCGAAGCTGCGTGGGGCAGCCCCGGCACGATGTCCTGCGGAGCCTCACTGCCCCTGGGCTGGGGCTGCTGTGGGGGGAGACGTGGCTCGGCCAGCACTCTGTCCTTCAGGGACAGATTGCTCTGTGGCAGAAATGTGAAATAATTGCAAGGCACGCACCCGTCGCTAGCCCCGCTGCTGGTACCTCCAGCTTCCCGCACTCGAAATATTTTCCTCTTGAGTCTCCCAGGGCTGTGCAACCGTCCCCGCTCCCAGGAAACTGCCTTCAGAAAGACTTTATGGTCTTTATACACATGAAAGGAAAGCTCGACATCTGAAACATGCCAAGGCTCCGACTTTGTACCACTTTATGATGGCTTTGTACCGCCTTAAAAGAGTAAATCACTTAGTTTTACCACAGTGGTCAAAGTTAGAGCATTTTCTCCAGCACAAACTGTTTAACCAGTGACTTAATTAAGGAGAGGCCTGTAGTTGTCTAGGCCAGGGTTAAGATGGAAGAGACACGGGTTGTTTGCTTTTAAGTTACTTGAAGGAAATTGATTTTGTGCCCCTTTACAGCGGCACAAGCTGATGTCAGGGCATGTTGCCCGCGGCGTCAGCTGGCTCCAGCGGAGCAAAATGAGCGTCCGCCCGGCGCGAGGTGCGCTGCAGCACGGGGAGGCCCTGGGCCGGCTGCTGCAGGACAGACGGACGCGGTGTGGCCGTGCGGGAGCGTGGTGCCCGTTAGCACAGCGTGTCATGTCCTGCACGTCGGGAGGTTCGTGACTGCAGAACGAAGTAGCCCCGCTCAGTACCCCCACGGCTAGCAGCTCAGTGGAGCAAACCAAAGCAGCGAATGCCTGGTCTCTCTCCCCTGTAGAGGAAGGCATGGATAAACCCCAAGTACCTCCTCAGCCCCTCGGTATTTCCTGTTTGCCTCTCTGAAGTCAGCCCTGTTACCTTATTAACTCACCATGTGACGGGAGGATTAGCAAATCTTTAATTTCAGAGAAATCATCATAAATAATTTCCTGATGACGTCTCTCTTTTTTTTCTGATAGGCTGACAAATAAAAAGAAATAGCCGGAAAGGCCGTTTCCGCTTGCATTGGGCCGCGGAGCTGCTGGCGCTGTTCCGTGGGCCCCAGCTGCCGGGGGGCTTTCACCTGGTCGCGGGGGGCGGCTGGCAGAGGATGGGCAGCCGGAGGAAGCACCAGGGAGGAGAGAAGCGCACCTCAAATGTAGTTAGGGAACTTCCATTGCAGTTCAAGTACACTGCAGAAAGATGTAGCACTTGCTACAAACACCTCGCACGGGGCCGTGCTGGAGTGCCCTGCCATGCCCCTAACGCAGCGGCTGTGCGGAGCTGCGCTGGGTGATCCACACACTGCGAACCCCGCGGCCCGCGGGGCCCTGGCTCACTCCGGTGCCTCCCTGTGCCAGCCTCACCACAGCCAGCGAGCCCCGGCTTCCTTTTCCTTCCACATTTTCACAGCACTGAATGTAGCTGAATCACTTTGAGGACTGTTGCTTCATAAAGAGGAAGCTGAAGCACAAAAACATTCCACAAACCTGCCAAAGGTTACCGATTGCTAAAGCATGTTGAAAGCATTTTAAGCCGAAAATTTTTGTTACAGCCCCAGACTAATGTCCCACCCTGATAAAGGGGCACAGGAACGGGTACAGGAGCCAAGCGAGAGGGCGATGGAGTGCTCCCGGGCATCCAAGGCCCCGGCCGCTGCAGGACAGGACCTCCTGGCAATGTGTCTGTCTTTTCCAGGGGCATATTTTGACCTGTGCCACAGGAGTATCAGGAATCTGTATCACTGATTTTGGCTCCTGGACTAGCAGGGTACAGAAGGAAGCTTTCAGAGGCACAAAGGACACTTCACAGTCTTACTCTTACCGAGGGTTTTAAAAATAAAAGTACCTTGGATCCCACCCAAAGTGGCAGGTAGGAACGGAGTTACCACACAAGCCTCTCCCATCACTACTACTTCCAACATCCAAAATACCAGGGCTCCACACACCACTCTGCTGACATTAATTAGGAGCGACCAAAAATCCTCCCGTAAATAACCTGCTGCAGCTGGCACAGGCTGACACGAAACGACACGGCGAGGAGAGGGCACACGGCGGCTGCCCTGACGTGGCCAGCGCATTGCCAGGTGACATCGCTCCCACGTCTGCAGCCCGGCTGTAAATGTGCGCGAGGTTACGTGAGCCTGTGCAATCCGGAGTTCATCGAGGAGTGATTTATTCCTCCTGTTAATAGATGGGGGTACTGCTTCAGCAAGAGACAATTTCATTTTCCTTTTCCGTGATCTTCACTGGTGGGATCACGGCTCACAGCTGTGCTCAGGTTGTCTGGGGGATGAGGCCGTTAGATTGGTGCACAGAGGAGGTGACTGGCTCAATTTCTCAGGGGTCATACTGCGACAAGTGCTGGCCAAAGGTGTTTGCTCTCCTACAACACATGCTGAGCAGGTATCCCATTAAAGTCCCGGGGTTTTGCACGAGATGGGTGTCTCTGGTGCTCAGCTGCACCTTTCGGGGCCTGGCCAGTTGCTCCCTCAGGGCAATAGCAGCATTTCCATCCTCACTTCTTGGTCTTAATTTCTCTTTTAACAGAGAGCTGTGGCTCATGGGCTGATGGAAGTGATGTAGGGCACAGTGGAAAAATGATGTGGGGAGGAGACACAGAAACACCCGTGCTGGCTGCCCACATCAGCTCTGCAGATGCTCCAGAGGGGACCAAGAAGAAATTTTCAATATCCCTACGTGGCTGAACCTAAAGGCCTGTTAGTAATGTAATTTAAACACTCAGGGATGTGAAAGCATGGGTTTCTAAATGGCTTTTAAAGCCTTCTCTCTAAATGGCTGTAAGATATGTAATCATATCTACACATTTTATGATAAATATATAAACATATAGATATATCTGAAGACATGCTGCTCCCCTGAAGACTGCCTGTGCTTGAGCATACAATGCCTTAGGTGCAGGTATTAAGGCTCTGCAGATGTAGGTCTGAGAGCAGGGACCCTTCCTGCAAAGGGTTAACTCCGTGTGAGTGACCCATCCTCCCGCTCCTCTTTGCTGGTGCTAATTAGGATGCTGCTGACTGCTGCCTTCTTCCCCCTGTGGTAATCACCTCCTTCTAGCTGATTAAAAAAAAAGATCTCTACTGATACACACAGGAGCACAGCAAGCGCAGGGCAGGCAGGGCAGCGGTGCATTAGCAGCGCCCTTGCTGCTTCGGAAAGGTCACCAGACGTCCCTTCACACGGCTGCCCAGCCACCGCGTTCAACCTCCTCGCGGTGCCGCACGTTTGTGACAAGAATCAGAACCATCAGCAGCCAAGGGAAAATCATAAGTGAAAATTTGGGAAGGTCCAAAAAAAAGCATCGCAGCAAACCAGTTTGTGTGCATTTCCCCATAGCTGTAGCAAGGCAGGATCTCTGCAGACAGGAGGTGACAAGAGGCACATTTGGGACTGACCCTGCGTTTGCTCTGAAAAAAGGTGAAGGAACACGTCAGTGAGCAGCCTGGCAGGCAGGGGGGCTGGAACGGGTGGCTGTGAGCCTGGCCGCAGCGGCAGGGTTACTTGAGATGAGATGGGGATGACTGCAAAGTCCTCCTTGAATTTCACTTTGGCAGCTCAGCACGCTGAACCAAAATTAAACAGCAACAAGCAGCTGAAAAACTCTGCAGCCTCTCCAGGCACTGCGCTGGGTCCGAAACAGGTACACACAGCCACCTCGCACAAACAAGCCCCGTGAGTCAGGAGGAGCATTCTGAAGGGCAGAACAAAGGCACTACCAATCACACGTTTTGACTTTGTCTTGTTCACGTCTAGGTCAGCTGCAAAGGCCTTTCACTGTCACAGGCTCCCCCGGCGTATTCTGCAGGTCACAAAGCACGGCTGAGAACATCTCGCAGTTTGGGGGAAGAAACAGGTGGTACAAAAAGGCTGGAAATTACATTTCAGCAGGACACAAACATAGCCCCTCTGCTGGAAGGAAAAAATGAGAGGAAAGAAAAGGACAAGGACAAGGGTTTTGTGCAAAACGTGCCCCATGGGGAGCCCCGCACCCTTCCCAAGCTGCAGGCCGGTGGGCTGGCATCGCTCAGGGCTGCGGCTGCAGGCAGGGGTCCTGCCTGAAGGAAAGCTGCACTGCTCCTGAAGCAGGGTCCTGGAAAGGACATTATTCATAGGCCCGGTAACTGCCTTTTGTCCACACAGAAAAGTCCCGGAGCAGCAGAGGAGTTCATCACCCCAGTACGACTCCCTGAGCTGCCAGCCCTTCTGCCCCGGCACCGGCAGGCGCAGGACCCCCACCGCGGGGCTGCAGGAACCACAGGAGCAGAGCAAAGAGCTCCCCGCAGGAGAAACTGGGACCAGGGACACGTGGGCATGGCCCTCATCTTCCCTGGGTTCAGCCCAGAGGAAACAATGACTTTACATGGAGAGAGAAGCGTCTCAGGAGAGCTGCTGGAGGGAAGAGCTTCTTGGTGAGCACTCCCGGGCCTCTCTGCACCCTTTGTGTTTACTTTTCTGAATCACTTCAAATGGTCTCAAGTTGCACCAGGGGAGGCTTAGGTTGGATATCGGGAAGAATTTCTTCACAGAGGGCGGCCAAGCGCTGGGACAGGCTGCCCGGGGAGGTGGTGCAGTCCCCGTCCCTGGGGGTGTTTTAATTCGCAACCCCCGCTCTGCAGGGCTGCCCGCACCGCAAATCTAAGCTTACAGTTTTTAAAGGGGTCAGAGAACACAGTCCTTGCAATTTCTGGGTTTGGCCTCCATCTCTAGTGCCTTTATGTTTATTAAGCTGGAAAAGCAGACACCATCACCTGCGTTGTGAGCAGGGCAGCTCTTCGCATGGCAGGCTTGGCTCACCCCACCCTGGGGAGGGCCAATTTCCACGAACTTTTGAAGGACTCTTCTAAGAGGGTTGGGTCTGAAAACTCCATTTATTTCGAAAGGTCTTCAGTGTAATGCATCGATTTGCTGTTCTGCCTTCAAGCCTGCCTGTTTTATTACTTAAGGAGCCTTGAACATATTACAAATAGCTGCCTAAAAAAGACATATATGCAATTATCAGCAGCTAAGGAGCAACTAATGAACTACAGCAGCATGGATCCCAGCTGGAGCTTGTTCATTGGATGCAGCAAGGCAAAAAGCTCCCCCAAATTACACCGTTGTGACCTACACTAAGAAAAATTCCACGAATGCCTTCTGCTGTTGCTGGGCTTCTGTATGTGCCTTGTGTGAGGACAGAGAAAAATCCCTCAGTGCGATGAATAAGACAAAATGGAGGATCTCCTCCGGACTCAGCTGAGTTCCTGTCCCATGGGCGTCAAGCTGAACCATGCCACAAAACACATAAAACCAGCCTCCCACGGGACTCTGCTGCGAGGCCGCCCCGTGGCAGCGCCTGCTGCAGTGCCACCGGCCGGGCCCCGCCGCCCTCCTGGTGCCGCCGCAGCACACCGCAGGCAGCCATCCTTCACTTGAAACCCCTCAGTGAGCGTGCGAGCAAGCGCTTTCCTAAATCAAATTGTGTCTGTGAAGGAGGGAAGAAAGGGAAGAATGAATTACAAACACTGATGATAATTATTCAAGGATGCGTATGAGCACTGCCGGTCAGCGTGTGCTGCAGAGCCAGCCCAGCTCCTTGCCTGTGGCTAGAAGAGCTCCTTCAGCTCTTTTCCCTGCAGAGACACCCCAGGGCACAGGGCTGATGTGCTCCTCCAGCGCCTCCCACATCCCACCGCTGTCGGACTTCTGATGCTGCCTCAATGCAAGGTGTGAAACCAGAGCAGGGCAGCTCCGCCTGGGCACTGCGGGACCGATTTGGGATCTGCCGCCTCGGCCAGCCTAGTGTGTATATTGCAGACTTCTAGCTGAAAAGAGAGAAACGTGTCCGTTTTGTGCCCATGCTGGCCCGGTGGGCTGAGCCCCCGGCAGCAAAGCACCGAGGGCACCTCCTCGAGGGCAGCACGCAGACTTGGCACGCTGAACCTGGGGGGCACTGGAGCCCCCCATCTGGAATGCTCTGCAAGGTAACTTCATCACTGTTGCTTGTAATTAAGTTAGCAAGAACTAGTAAATGTAGTTAAAAAAATAAATAAATGAATAAAATGCCTGAGATCCCAAATTTCTAATAGATAGCTTATCTCCTTTAAATAGAAGATCTGAATTACTGGAGCATCAGGCTTCCTCTTTGTCTGGCTTTTAAATTCTGCTGAAAAAAAATCTTATTGACATAAAAGGCACCTTCTTCTTTAAGCATTTCTGCAGCATTGTGTTAGTGATTTGATTACACAGGGCTGTATTTTAAGTCAATGGAGTGGAGTGAGTTACTGCAGTAGACTAATATAATTTTTGCAAGGCTGCAGAGCTGTTTTCAAATCTCTTAGGGACAAGTAATTAATTAACGATATCCCTTACAAACTTTGGCAGAGCTTTGCCCTAGGTGTGAGGGCAATGCAGCTTCACAGAAGCTGCTTGTGATTGTCTGGCTAACGGGAACCAGTGGCTTCTCCGCATGTTTTCATCCACTCACCTGTGTTTGTTGTGCTGGCTTCCCACTAGTGGCAAAGCCTGAGCTTCAAGCGACACTTCGGATCTTTATGTTCTCCCCCCAGAATAACGGAGGAGCAAATTCAGCCCAATTCCACCATGCGAGAGCACAGAAATGGCCTTTTGCTCAAACAGGGGACTCGCAGGAAGATGAGGATGGCAGCACCCACCGCCCACAAGCAGCCCAGAAGGCAGCCGCCAACATGGGGAGGACGGAAATGGGGGATCCCGAACACAGCCGCCCTTCTTGCTGCCTGAGGGATGACCACAGCAGTGGCCAGTTTCTGCCTTGAATTTCGGTCCTGCTCTGGCCTCTCCATCGCTGCTTTCACCATCTTGTTTCACACCATTTTTGACATCGCAACGGGGAAGCCACGCCTTGTTTTGTTGGCCTTGACTGATTTCTTGCCCTGTGGTTACTGACCGCCTCCAGCTCATCCACGCTGCGTCGGGGACCGGAGGAAGCCTGTGAGTCAGTACGTGCTATTGCCACCTCACCAAAGAGCTTCCTAGATGTAATGAAGGCAGCAGGAGTGCCAGCTGCCACTGGGCAGAAGCAGGCTGCCCAGCCCCTCCTGGCCGCGCTGTGCCGGGCTTGCAGCAGGGCAGGTCGTGGTGTGGGGCCAGGGCCCCCTGCTCCCAAGGGCGCTGAGCCCAGGCACCGCGTGAGCACGGCCGCGGGGCACCGCTGGCACCGGGGGCATGCTCCTCCACTGCCAGCATCGGACGTGAGTGTTCAGAACATGTTTTCTAGACAGGAAGAAAAACAATTGGACAGGAACATGTTTCTTATTTTGCTCGGTCTGCATGACCTCACCTCCCTTTATTTTCAGTTTCTCCAGGCCATTATGCACTCCCAGTTACCACAGGCCCCAGCCCTTTCTGTTTCTGGTAATGTCAGCTTCTTAACCTTTCCACCTGCACTCTGCTCCTATGAAGCCTGCATCTTCCTCTTTGAGCTTGCTCCACCCATAAGCTATTTATTTTCTCCCTAACACTGAAGAGCAGGTGACGGGGTTGGCAAGGTTTATCAGCACTAGAGAAGGTGGCCCTGGTTATGTCAGCTCCTTGGCACCTTGCTCGCTTCCCACAGAAGACCACCATTGCTCTGCCAAAGGATGACCCTGTGCTGGTGCTTGCCCAGCAGCAGGCTGAGGCTGAAGGAGCTCAGGGGAAGCTCCTTCACTGATGCCCCCAGTTCCACTGCTCTCCGTCCTGGCTGCAACTCATGGCACCCGCTGCAAGCACACCTGCAAAACGCACCCGCATCGCACGCCCCTGGGGATGGGCCCACATCGTGCAAAGATCTGCACAATCTGTTTCAGGGTCAAACGTGTCTGGATTTTTCTTCTGCAGTAGATGCAAATGCTTCCAAAATGAATGACTGTTGTTCCCATAAATTCCCAGGGGATGAAAGTCCACACTCCTGGCCACGGCCACCGGTTCCCACAGGTAGAGAACTACAGGACCAGCGCTGCAGTGGTAGATGTGTGTGGGCAGTGCTGGTGAACAAGATTTTAGTTTGCTGACTTGTAGCCAAGGGAAAAGCACAGATCCCTGCACAAAAAATGCTATTCTAAACAGAATGCCTTCCCGCGTTTCCCAAGGAGACAACAGTGACTCACAGTACAGGAAACGGTAAGCACATCACCCCAAAGCGCATGCCACGTCCTTCAGTGCAAGCAACTGATCGTAACTGGCTGATAGCAACTAATCCCCGTATCTGAAATGGGAGGAGGAAAAAGCATTAATTACAGCTGGTAATTAACATCTGTGATGGGAAGAACCATTTAACCTTGAAATAAGGATGGATTAAATTTAGGCACAAAGCTGCCCGCACTGAGAGCGGCAGCACCAAGCTATCGCAGATCCTCCCAGGTGGGGCTGGAGACTGGGAGCAGCAAACAGCGAGGATAACAGAATTAGAGAACAGCCTTAATTAAGCCAGGCAAGCATTAGCTTGCCTCCAAAGTTTTCTGCAGTCCATACAGAGGAGGCGATACCACTTAGCATGTCGGGGAGCTGCTGGTTCTGCCCGTGGTGCGGTGGCAAAGGTGTAAGGCAGCCCAGCTGACACCGGCAGCTCCTGAGGAGCGCTGTGTGAACGCAGGGGCTGCGTGCGGGAGCTCGGCCTCAGCCCCGGGGTGTGCAGGGCATCCCGTGCCTCGCGCTCCCCCTTTGCTGCGCTAAACAAAGCCAAGTTCAGCTCCTTTGAAGAACCCAGCACAGCAGTCTGAGCCAAAGCCAGCAGAAGTTTGCAGGCAGAGCAAACGTGGGTCTGAGTCAGGCCTGTCCTGCCTGACAGCCCCCTTTCTGCCATGGGGTTCCTGCTTTTCGGGCCCCTGAACGTAACAGGGCTGTGAGTCTGGCACCAGACCCAGGCTCTTCCAGGCGAGAAACCCATTCTGTCGGCAGGCTGGGGTGGGCTGCTACGTGCTGCTGGGCTTACCGCTTGGCTTACTGCTCCCTTCCCATTGTGCCTGAGGAACACACCCACCCTTCCTACTCCGCAGGCTTCCAGCACAAAGGCATTTTCACCACACAATGCCCTACCTGACAAATCACTCCTTCTCCAGCCATGCTGCCTGCAGACCCCAGGGGCACAGGCACGGCTGTGGCTCTGCAGCCAGCTCGTGATGCACTGCGCAGCAGAGCCCAGCTCACCGCTTTGGGGTCCCGGGGTGGTCTGCACCCCGTCACCTCGCACTGGCCACAGCACCAGTGCCCCGCTGGGGGCACATCCTGGCATGGGGATGGACACGTCTCCCAGTCCCCGTCACCCCGAGCTCGGAGGCGCTGAGCAGGCGATGGTCAGGGCCGGGCAGTGCCTCCGGCTGCTTTACTCCACGGATTCCTCAGTGCATCTGAGCAGCCTCCGCTCCCGTGGTGCAGTACAGGGATGTTCAGCCGAGGCTTTGGGGCACAAAGCACCTTTGCAGCCTCTCTTGTATCTGTGTGTTCGCTGATCCCACACAGAGCAGAGAATTATGCAGCGAATTATGCTCATTTGGCAGGAGCACTCTGGTTGCATTCCTGGTTTTCCAATCTGAAACGGGCAGTAAAACTGAGCAAAAATAAGAACTGTATTTACCACCTAGAAGCTAAGTGTGCAGGGCAGCAAGAAGACATTTCTGAACAACACATGGGCATCACACACCAGGCAGCAGCGAGGTGGCGGGGGGCTAGCGCAGGACAGTGACTAACATGCACACAGGCACGCAGCGAGGCAGGCACTGGAGCACGCTGCTTCCCCTGCAGCCAAGAAGTGCGTCAAGCAGCGATCGCCACGCGGGCTCAGCACCTTCTGGTGGACCTTCCAAAAGGGCCTGTGCTGAGTCAAGACAACCCTCCTCATCCAGCGCAGCCGGCACCCTGGCTGCACTACAGGCTAGATAAACTGAACCAGAGGAACACCAACATCAGGAAAGAAGGAACTCAGAAAAACTTGTGTTACAAAGCTGATCTGCTGGGAGGGTACTGTTTGCACATGGAGGACCTGGAGTTTTCTTCCCACTGGGCATCAGTTTGTAAGAATGAAGTTGCAGTACCATAACTTTTACAGTCATTTGTAACTCACTAGTGGCTGTATTACAGACTGAGTAAACTCTTTTTGAAATACTTTTTTATTACTTTTAAAGAAAGTGGTCATACAGATAGAAAGGTGAAACAGATGTTTCTAATGGCAGTTCCTGTCCAGATCCCTACTCCTATTTCTTGAAATTGAGGCAATTTTCATACCAAGAAGTGTTTCATATGTCAGGGACAAACCACCAGGTCTGAGTCTGACTGCATTTATTGGTAACTGACCATGTCTAGGACAAGAAAAACAAACTTCTACATTAAAATTAACTTCTTCATTAGTTCCAGTCACAACGGAAACTGCCGCTTGGGAAACTTGCTGATACAATTTTTGGTGTGCACGCAAGCCCTACTAAGGAGAAAGATAAGAAGCATGACACCAAAATAAACTCCTCAGCTCCCCTGGGCGTTCTTCCACTGCCCAAAAAGCACCCACGTGGAGGGGACCTGTGCTATGGCAGAGTGCTGGCCGTGGTGTCCCTGTCCCAGGTCCCCCAGAGATGCTGTCCCCTCCAAGGCTGCCGCAGCTCTGGACACACACACAGGGAACAGGCAGGGAAAGAGGTTTGGGGTGAAACCTGAACAGCTCCCCAATAGACCAACAAACATCAGATGAAGAACCTGATGACACAGTTTGAATGGCAACATCATCTTTTTACAAAATCCCTCACATTAATCTATTAAGCAACTAAGATTAGAAACCAGCTAAGAGACAAGTAATGGGACGCAGCGGGGCAGAGCGGGGACGTTAGGTGCAGCCTCTGCCCGCTGCAGCCAGGGAGGGCACTGGGCCGACAGCCCCAGGAGGCTGCGTGGTGGCAGCCCGAGGCGTCAGGATGGAAAGCGGGCGGTGCCGCGGCACTACAGCCAGCACTCACAACGCCTCCGGCCAGCCCCAAGGCTCTGGGGCGTTTGGGTTTTAGGACTTTTCACGTTTTCCAAATGGGGAGGTGTGATCTTGCTTTATCACTCATCTTTTGAGGGTATTCAGAAACTAGCAAAGTCTGTGGAGTAAGAGCTAAAAACCAGTGAATTCCAAACAAAACCTTTGTGTGTTCCCTCCCACCAGATTTTAACACTTCATTTTGGTAATACAAGCCCCCCTTCTTCACACTCTCTAGCCCAACTACATAATCCATCTGATTAAATACATCCTTAATTACACACATTTATTCCTGAATTTAAAAGTACCTTCAAATAACTGAAGTTCACGCGTGGATCTAACTTGAGAAAACCACGCATACTCTTACGTTTGCCTGTGCTTCCAGGCCCACCACAGAGCAGCACACACCGACACCGGTGGCTCGGAGCCCACATGCGCTCACACCCTCTCTGCTGGGGAAGAGACCCAAATTCTAAAATTAAACGGCTCAAACCAAGCATTTTCTCAGCTCACTTTGTATCAGCAGTCACTGAGTAATTCACAGCAGATCTAAGATTAGCTAATGAAGTACAGTGATTCATCAACCAGGCCTCCACGCCGCTGGGAAAATTCAATTTCTCTGCAGCAACTGAATTTCAGCTGTGGAAATTATAAATGAATATGGCTTGGAGAGGCTACAGTGATATGAGGACTCTTACTTAAGTCTCACTGATACTGATGTCTGTGTCGGACACTGGCAGCGGTGTGGGAGCGTGCAGGGGCTCTCTGTAGCAGCGAGCTGCCTGTCCCCGCTGCTCCCCGCGACGCGACCCGCGCCCGGCCAGGCAGAGGCACTCGGCGATACAGCGCCAGCCAGCAAAGCCTGATCCCAAACCCTTCATTAGCTCACACCCATAAGCAAATTAAAACCATACTGATTCATTACAGGCTTCTGCAAGCAATATTGTTGAGCAAAATTATGGGGTGGAGGAAAGTCATAAAGAGAATCAAAGCAGAAAGATCCCCCACCCCCAAACCAGTAATAAGATGAAAAACAAGACCAAATTTCAGGGGCAGGTAGATGTATGGCTGCAGACCCAGGTCCAGCATGCTCGTAAGTGGCCTGAGCACAGCGGGCTGCAGCTCCCCCATCCTGGTCCCTGTGCCACAGCCCCACGCCTGCCGCCCCCGGAGGCAGGAGCCCCCCCAGCAGCACGCAGGTGCCATCCTGCTCCGGCCCTCACCACCCACATCCTGCAAACCTGCCTCTGCATCCCAGCCCATGCTCACCCACGGGCACCTTGTGGGGAAGATGCTGTTTCAGGGACTTGGCCCCAGTTCACTTCCCCGCCCAGGGGCCAGGCTGTGGGTGAGGCTGTGGGTGAGGCTGTGCCATGCCCCTGCACGGGGCTGGCAGAGGTGGGGGGCAGCTGCTGGGCTGGCCTGGACCCCCAGTGCCAGGAAGGAGGAGCCCCCAGTGCCCTGCGGTGCTAATGCTTTGTGATCACCCACCTTGGGTTTGTCACCTTCTCCATCAGGAAAAACGACCACAACCTTCAGCTCAGAAACCCCCAGGTGGGGCTTTGCTATGTGGTCAGTTCAGCTGTACTTTAGAATATATTTAAATAGAAGATGTGGGCTCTTTAGCCCACGTCGGGTTTTTGTTACCAAAGCCAAATGTTCTAGCCTTTACTAGCTAATTTAAAAGAGCTTACAATTTGTGTTCCCCCCCGGCCCCCCCCCGAAAAAAAAAAAAATAAAAAACAACTTGCCTAACTTTGTGTTCCATAATATGCACTTAGAAGAAAAAGTTCAGGGGAAAGAAAATATTTTCTGTAGAAGACTGGCATTGGATTGGATTCGAGCAGCTTCCTCTTTAACTGGGAGGGCTGGAGCAGGGCTGGAGAGCCAGGCTGTGTCTCTGAGCCCTGTGCCGCGCACTAACACAGGCAGACCCCGTGCCCTGAGCAGCCCCACACCTTACCCAGCCCTCGTGCTGCACCTGAGCTCAGTCTGAAAGCTCGGAGACTCGGAGCATGCAGCCAGACGCAGCCCTGGCCGCTGCAGGGCTGATGAGCGGGGGCCGTGCGAGCCAGGCACCGCGGCCCCCACAGACACCCCAAGGGACAGGGCAGGGGCAGTCCAGGCCCCATCCGTGTCCCACACAGCCACCAGGTCTTGCAAAATAACCATTAATCCCTAGACACAGGAAAGAACGCATCAGTGCTGCTTAGAAATCCTCTGCTTCAAGTAGTAATAAAAATGGATTGTAATAATAATCTTAAGATCCAGCAAAATAAGAAAATTACTGTGTACCAGAATAGCAGTCATGCCTTTGACCAGCATAAGGCTGCTTTCACCTTTAAGGATGGTTGTTCAGGTTCCCAGTTTCTCCTACCTACCAAGAGAAGCTGCAGCCCCAGAAAGGGTTTCTGTTTGAAGGCCGCAGCCAAGCCAGCAGGATATATAAACACAAAACACAACTATTGCTGAAGTGCAGTGAATTCAGCCATAAAGATAGGTTTTTTCCCCGAGCGAGTGGTAGAAAACCCCACAAGGACAAGACCGGTGCCAGGAGCGACTAAACCAAACTAGCAGGGACAAATCGCGGTGCTGCCCTACCAGGCTGGCGCTGACTGGAGCTCTGGTTCTGATTTTCACCAAGGCCTGACCTCACGGCCTCGTTCCGCATTTCCAGCAGCACCCGCAGCACCAGGACCCCCGGCTGGGGTTGCTTTGTCCTTCCAGAGGCACTCGGGCAGCCTGGCCCCACACCAGCAGTGGTGAAGGGCGCATCTCAGAGGCCTGGGCGCATCCCCAGGGCCACCGCGTGCGGACAAGCTGCCTGCTGGCTGAGGCCCCCTCCAGACGTGAGGGTGACGGCAGCACCAGCACGGCCTGCAGCCCGCTGCTCTCCCGGCGGCTCCCTCCACGAGGAGCACAGCGGCCCCGCAGCTGCCCACAGGCAGCAACAAGCACAGTGTTAACAGCAGGAGCCGCAAAACACCTGCCTTTGGGCTTCTAAACCCTCTGGTGCGCTAGGCACGTGCACCAGGGCAGTGTTTGAGAATTTTGGATGAGATTCCAACAAATGACTAATTTCACAGAACGGTTATAGCCAAGCTCTGCCTGTCACGGTCTGAGGTACCCATGCCCACGGCGCTGCTCTGGCGAGGCCTCTGTGCCCTCTGTGCCGCAGCTTGCTGGTGGAGCAGAGCCGGGGCCTCAGGGCCCTGCTGCTGCTGGGGCTTCCAGATCACCACTGCTTAGGGCTCCTTGCACTGGGCCAGGGGCACACGTATGGCTGAGCCCTCCACAGCTAGCCAGGTGCTATTTATTCAGCCACCACAAGTGCAGGATGAGGAGGAAGGTGAAATTTATCCAAGCACTAAAAGCGGACTCACAACCAGCCAGCTGGGGCGTGATGGGCAAAGCTGGGTGGTTGTAATTCTGCTTTGTTTAAGAAGTGGGGAGGAAGTTTTCTCTTAGTGAGAAAAAGTGAGGCAAAATGCTCAAAAATGACGACCTTAAGGAATGCTGCACAAATCAACCGCGCAAAATCCTCTCCCTAAAAGCAGTCTCAACAGGTCTGTCATGAATGACAAAGGCAGAGTTGTTTGCGAAAGAGATTTTCATCCCATTCACTTTAAAATTTCCTTTCCCCTATTCAATACTACATCACAAAAAAAAGTTGAATTCACAGTCAGACTATGCAAAATGCTTACTTCAGGTCAACCAACATCCTGAGGAACTGAGAAGTTTATGCTACAAAGACGGCTAGCATGGGCTTTCCTGTAGGCAGCAGGGCAGGCCTGGCTCCCAGCCCCGCTGCCGCGTGGCGCACCCAGCTGGACAACAGCCAGGCCCCGTCCGCAGACCACTGCGCAACCGCTGCGGCCGCCCCGCTGCTGCAGGCCTTGGGGACGCGCACGGCTGCCCTGGTGGCAGCGGGGCTGGGCTCTCTGTGCCCCCGGTCACGGCCTGGCAGGGAAGCGCCTGCACAGAGCTCCCGCCGCCTCCCCAGCGGCCCCGCGCTCGCCGGCCATCGCCAGCCGGCAGCCTCCCAGCTGGAGCCGCCAGCAGGGCAGGGCAGGGCAAGGTGCAAGGCGCAAAGGCCTCACCGCATCAAACTGGCGGTAAGCCAGCCACAAGCCAGTTAAGTCCCATCTACAGCTTAGGATCCCCAGTGGACCCAAAAACGCTTGGCTTTTCATTCTGTAAGTCGCTGAGATGGCTTTATTAGAATATACAAGTTACCTGAATGGCGCACCACGAAGAGCTACAGCTCCGACACGAGGCAAACAGCCTTCCCTTCGGCTAACCCGGTCTGCAGGGGACCCTGCCACCAGGCAGCACGCCGCTGGGCGCTGCCACCACAAAGCACGGCCGCGTTTACATGGGCACGGGGCACCCAGCACAGGGCTCGAGCGGGTGACAGACCCTTTCCGTTCCAGTTCCTTGCCAAAGGAGGTAGCACAAACCGGGGTAACTAAGCAGGCCAGTTGCTGGGGAGACCAAGGCAGAACGCACAGATGTACGCTGCCATTTTCTAAACCAGCGCTCCATGCCCAAATCAGCATCTCTGCAGTCCCCAGCCCTCACCTGCAGATTTTCTGAGTCATCCTACATCTCACAAAGCTCCAGAAGCTATTAAGTCAGGCCACCTACTAAGTTTATTAGAAGTAATTATGTGTAAGTCAGAAAAGATAGGGTAAAAAAAATGGTTCAAAATGCTGGGTTTGAACAGAAAATAACCAAATTCACTCTCCAGTTCTACAAAATATTCGGCTTCCCCTTGACAAGGTGTGAATCCTACCAGGCAGAGCGAGTTGAGAGTGAGCCTTTTTACACCAAGGGCATAAAGGAGACTCTCAAGACTTGAAAAACTTCTCAAGATGCATTAGACATGAGGCTAAATAAAAGGAATGTGGATTATGTGCATATAGCAGCAATCTACAGATTCAGAATATTAGCAAAAGGCCTTATTACAAAAAATACTGGTAAGTTTAGTGTTTGATCAAGTCAGAATAAAATACTGGGGGAAAAAAGAAAAACAAGCTTAAATCTGCAGGGCTCACATTTAGGAAATCAGCTGTTCGAGCTGCAGCACAGCTGTAGTCTTCAGGAGGAAACCTCCAAAACCACAGCATGGAGCAGAGGAGACTATAAAAAGCCTTTAGTGTAACAAGAACTGAGATGGACTGAAAAAGGCCCACCATTTCCTCGAGCCACGTACAAGTTCTAGAAGTATATGAAGGGAAGCCTTCAGAATTGCACAGAAGTATAATGTCACAGAGCACAGGAACTGGTTAGTGGTGCTCAAAGGGCAGCACAAAACCAATCTGCACACAATACTAAGGACAGCTTACTGTCCTTGAAGAATTTCCACTTAGTTTTTAGCCTAATGGAGCTTTTACTTTGGCGGAATAAAAGACTTAAGGAAACCATTTGAAACTTTGTGTTATTAAAAATGACAATTAGAAACTTCTACAGTAACTTTTTAAAATCAGCTAAGTAAAAAAGAAACTTCACTGTGCTCTTGGCATATGCTTCTGCATTTGCTGAGAAATTCTTGTCATTTATCTGCATAATGGCCAAGGCAAAAGAGGCAATTTGCTGCTGGATTTTCACTTTAAGCCTTGCCAAAACTGAAGAATAATCTTTTCAGTGAGGCAAAGCGAGCCAGCCTCTTCAATTCTCATAGCAGGTCTGAAGTTGTGCTTTTTATTGGGATATTGTCTACAGCTGGTGTGTAAACCCACTTGTAGAACTGAGCCACTGATTAAGAGAAGTATAGCAACGTTCAGTCCACTCACATGCCCCCTAAGCACTATTTTGTCTTTATTAAAAAATCTCTAGCAGTTCTTAGCAAAGTGATCAACAATCTGGTGACTCACCTGCAGTGCTCAAGTTTCACTCATCTGCTTCATCCTTTAAGCTGGCGTTAACACAGACATGTGTCAGGCCACCTGGCCATCGTCAGGGTAAAAAGGAAAGGAAAAAAAAGGGCCGCCAGATGCAACCTCCCGGTCCCCTGGGGAAGGTGGCCCCAGGGCCTCCCCTTCCTCCCGGCAGGAAAGGGCAACAAACCAGCTCTTCTGTCCTTCTGGCTGCTGACAAAGGACCTGGTGAGGGCTCAACACCGACATTTTTCCTTTACCTCTCCACTTGCACGGAGTATCAGGTAGCAAAGTGTTGTTTGCTCTCTGAAGGGCCCAGCCATCTCAGGAATGTCACGCGCAGGTGCAAGGAGGCTGCTGCCCTTTGCAAGAAGTGAAGTGCGCCTTGGTGACAGGCAGCAGGACGCAGCGAGCTTTAGGGGAAGGCTGGGAAGGTTTCTGGCCTGTGATACCAGGTACTCGTCCACCAGCCCTGGGGGGCACAACTGCTGCCCTCAGCCCCTGCGTTTGGCAGATTACCACAGCTGCAGCGCAGGACAGGCAGTCTCCACTGTACGAACACCTGGCAGAGGTTACATGCACCAGAGGTCTCACTGCAGAGCCGAATGATCACAGAAAACCACCATTTGGCCATCCCCCTGAAGCAGCTCTTTCCTGAGGACTGCAACCAGCACAGAGAAGGGACACCGCTTGATCTTACCTTCCCAACCTGTCTCCTGTCACTTGCAGCACTGACACAAGCTAGAGAAAAACAGTGGCACCAAGCACGAAGACTTGAAGTAACTCTCTCATACCCAGCAGAGACTTGAACACCCGTCTCGTGGATGTTTCTGCCTGTCCAGGAGACTCAGGTGCCACCTGCTAGCCTTCTCACGAAAGCAGCAAGTACTCACCTGTTGATCTTGGCCGCTCCTCCAGCCACTGCGCAGCCTTCCCACTCAGGAAGAGGGGCAGAAGCAGCCCATCACCAGAGAATAGACAGGCACTTCTCATGGAGCTTTGCTTATTTTGACTTTTTTTTTTTTTTTTTTAAAATGAACAGAAGGCTACTTGTAACTCCCTTCAGCTAACTGCTACAACATTTCAGCCAAAAAGCTTTGCGACATATTTTGGCAGGAACTTTGTACAATGAAGAACTGTGAGTACAAAATACAGAAACTACCTCACAGAGCCATCAGTTAACCCTGAGCCTACCTCAAGAAGATGCTAGGAAAAAAAAAAATACAAGCAAGAAATTCCTGAAGACAGACAGACAGGAGCTGAGAAAGGCAAAGCTGTTTTCTCCATGAGTGGGAGCACTCACTGCACAAGAGCATCTTTGCCAAAGCAGTCTGGTTTGGAGATGGGCACAGCGGATGCCCAGGTAAACAAGTGCTTCATAAAGGCTTTACACAAGGTGCAGGAACACATTCCTTCTCTATACACTGCAGTCTTTTTACATCTATTTTAAGAAAACGGGAAAATTATTTATTTGCAGGGATGGCCAAAATTCATCTTGGGAAACTGATGTCCTGTTTTAGCAATGCATTTCAGTTTGCATGTTGTTTTTTTTGTTTGCATGTTTTTTTTTACTAGTCTTCCAACTGTTTTAAAGCAAACAACATTGACTGGCTGTGTGCTCTTATTGAGAGTGAGAAAAAGTTTGCTTTTTTCTGGTGTTTAACTTTTCTTGTTAAACTTTGTTGTTGTCAAACAGAAAAGGGAAGTTTTGACCTCTCTTGCTGATGTTCAAAAGACCACATCATGAACAAGCATGAATCAGGAAATATGAGCTTCTGTGTTCTTTGAATTTGACAATAGTTAATCAGTGTTTGCTGCAACAGATTAAGAACAAACAGGAAGCGGAATCTGTGCAATGATCCTTTAGCTTGAAGTTGATTTTCTAGCTCGCGCAGACAACATTTTACCTAGCAGAGGCAACTCTGAACTCTCCTCCCCAGCCCTGCAAGCAATAGATTATCATGAATTCCTAGACTGGGGGGAATCTAGGGGAAAGCAAGACTACTGCCAGAGAAATCCAAAGAAATTAAGTGATACATTTCAAAAATATGAAGAAATTGAGTGATTGTTTCAAAAGCTTGGCCACAGTTCAGTTTGTAAACCCTTTCTATTCTACGGTAGACACACAAAAACTATAGGCTGCTTTTTTTTTCTTTTTTCTTTTTTTTTTCTTTACAGACTGACAGTCATTTCTGGTAATGTGTGAGGATGAGGATTCCTTCTACCCAACAACATGTGTTCAGGAGGCCTTAATTTACACTCACTGACTAGACATTGGAGACACAAGAGTTCATTTTCCAGTCGGTGCCGTCAGGCTACCACCCACCTCTGCGCACACAGTATAAGCAAAGCAAGGCTGTCCTGCCTGCTGTTTCAGGTGACTTTAGAAAGCACACATTTAGGACACGCAACCATCCAAGTTACCAGCTGAGTGCTTGTTCGTGTACTTGAAATTGTCGATTCTCTCAGCTCTGCAATAAATGACATTGAAAAGCTTTAATATATGCAATGACAGCCACATTGGTACGTGTTGCACATTTTCCAAGTTTTAATAGACACAAAAGTGAGTCCATTGTACTTAAGACACTACAATGATGTCATTCTATTGCATGTCCTGCTCCAATTACATTTCTCAGAATACAGTATTGAGTAAAAGTTTGGTAGCTTTAAAATTAACAAGTTTGTGAAATCTGTAAGTAAAATAAAGCAGCAGCAATAATTTTGGGGGTTTTATCAAGAATAGCTAACTTTTAGGTAATAAATACATTCCGAGTTGTGGTTTCTGCTGTTCTCCTACTTCATTGCCGTATGACTTGTCAAATTCTCATCTTAGGTTAAGGAATCCTTAAGACTTTCCTGCCAGCCTCACTCCAGAAGAGCCGCCTGGCTCCACGTCCAGGTGCCTGTCACCTTTCACGGATGATGAGCAGTGCAATCTGACAAGGAAACCCGTCCTCCTGTCTGTGCATGGCAACCTCCAGATTCTCCTGGGGAGCAAGTCAGGATGTTTACAGACTTCATGACACTCCAGGAGAACAGCTGTGCTCTTATCTTCTGTTACCTTGAAGAAAGTGAAAGAGGGAGAGGTTACTGCCGGCGGCACGGAACCGACCGATCGCAGCAGCGAGGCACGCTCCAGGTCTCGGCTAAATCTAGCCTGGCAAGCTCCTGCTTCCCGCCTGTGCAGCAGACAAAGCAGCAGCTACGGTTTTGGAAGAAACTCGTTAACAGATCTGAAGTAAAAGTGGGCATTTTCTGCAAGAGAAACGTGGTATGAGTTTCAGTGTAATAAAGGTCTTCGGTCTCTGCCTTGAAGCCCTTTCAGGCTTTAAAGGTGGGTGCTGTATGTTAATCTGCCACAAGTCCCTGTGTAGAGTGCCACGTGAAGAACATCTGCTCAGTCCTGCCTCCGCTTTTCAAACTCAATCTATAAAATAGGATTATTTCCCTCTCGAGAACAAGCCTTACAGAAGCTTTTCTAAGTACCTGCAGCTGCTCAAGATGTCAACTGCCGCCACAGTACCCAGACCATGCTTCAGGTGAAGAGGCGCAGCAGCCAAACCACCCTTCCACTTTGACTCCAGAGGTGCAGGACATCCCTGCTGCCCCTCGCAGGCCCCCCTCACCACGGGTGCCCCCTTTCCACTCTGGAGGTCTGTTTCAGGCTCCCCCAGACGGCAGGGCCACAGCAGCACTGCGGGTCTCACAGCAGGACGATGCCACGGCTCCCCTCCCACCCGGCCATCCCAAGGGGCTGTAACCAAGCGCACTGGACTGCATCTGGTGAGTCTTTAGGCAACAACAGCAAGTGTGAGATGTTCTTTTTGAGTTCAGAAATGCAAAGCAACACACTCCAAAATACAGCTACCAAAAGGCAATGAGGTGTACTTCACGCTTGACACATGGCACTGTAGTCATCTGGCCTTCTCACTGACCACCAGCCACTAAGAGTAAGGGCAGGTGACAGGCTTTCCAAGAAACATCTGCGGGAGGGGGATATGCCTGTCACAGGAAAAAAATCCAGTGAGAGAAGTCCTCGTCTGCACTCATCCGCACCCTGCTGTACGGCGCCTTACACGCAGCCCTGCATGCCAGGCGTACCTGCAGCGGCCCTGAGTCAGTAAAGGAGGGGAAGCTCAAAGGGGGCACCCATCTGTCCTGAAGAGGAGATACACAAACAGCTCAGTGATACAGACATGGAAGATGGCACAGGGATCTACACTTGCAAAAGCATCGCTGCACCATACTTCAAATGCAATTCAGTTTGAAACAGTTCAAAAGTCTCAACACATGTCCATGTCAAATCAACTGCACTGGCTGAGTCAAAACCACAGGACACACAAGGCTAAAATCTGTGCTCCTAACAGCGGGATTAATGCTAGGAAGCCAAAGATCAAACACCCTTAAAAACCCCCCATAGAGCCTTGTGATTTGAAGCTCAGAACCCAGTTAAACCAAGAATGCCAACAGCAGACACAGAAAGATGCTCACATTTCCAGCACTGCAGAAAATGCACCAACACCTCCTCTGCAGGCCTGGAACCAAAGCGACACCAATTCGCAGTCTCATCACCCACAATCATTTTCAGCATTGCCTACACATTTAGGGCTTCAAAGAGCTGACTTAGAGCACCATGAACACCTGTCCTAAAAGCTGTATTTCAGAGGACTGCGATCCTTACATCCACAAACTCAGTATTCAGCAGAATTATCCTGCTCTGAAGGAACTGGGATGTGTCATGACCAGGCCCTAATACCCACAGACAACAGAGCATAAATGTACACTTAATTCTGCAAGGTAGTCTATCCACTGGCCTGCTGAGCTTTTCAAGAGCACACAGCTAACTCATGTGCATGCTTGTTATCTTCCAAAAACTTTTAGAGAGGTCTTGGGACTTGGTAAAAGCCCTCAAATGCTTTTTGCAAGAAGCTGACCCTTCAGAGACAGCCTGTAGTCGGAGAACACTTTGAGCAGAGCACCTACATGCCATCGGGCAGGAGGCAGCAGCAAGCCCCCAGGCCAGTCTCTTCCTCCCTGTGCTCTGACTCCAGCAATACTTGGAGGAGAGAAGCACGGTGCCAAGCAGCCCCCAGCGAGGGGCTCAGCTCCCTGCAGGGACCCGGAGCAGGCTGGGCTCTGGGTGCCATCCGAGCTCTGGTGTCCACCCTGAGTAACCCGCGACCAGAGCCAGGAGTTTCCAACATGCGCTCAGCGGGAGCAGCACAGCAACAGGCCTTCATACCTTCTCACTTTGTCTCTAGGAAGCTTCAGAGGTTTCTGTTTTAAAAAACCTTCAGATGGAGCAGGAGCTGAAACGCTGCGTTCTGGACGTTGCTGTAGCCTTGGTACAGGTCTGAGTAACGCGTGTGTAACAGACTGACCGACGCAGGACACTGGCATCATCTAGCAGCCTGGGTGCTAGCTGTATGACAAACGGAACGCCAAGAAAGCTCTCCTGAAGCCAGGAGCTTAGTCATAATAAAAAAAGTGCAGTTTGGATGGCATAAAGTCATTCACAAATACAGGTTTAACAGCTGCAGCAGTGTACAAAAAGCTGGTTTATCTTTTTAACTTGAATTGATTTTATTCAAAGCTTAATCGAGATTAATGCATCCCGACTGTGTTTGCGTGCGCGGACCCCGACCACAGCAGCTCTGCCGGCAGCCCTGCTCAGGAGACCGCCCGCCAGCCAGGTGCCGGCACCCCTACAGCCTCCCCCCGCACGGCAGCACCCGCATCCCCCACCTCTGGAAGCACGGGGTGCTGGGCATCGCACCGCAAGAGCTGCTGACCTTACGGAAAGCAGTGTCGAAGCCCCCTCTGGCTCTGCCCCATGGGATGGAGCCGAGGGCCCTCCGGCCCTGCCCAGCGGCAGAGCCCCGGCCGTCCCGCAGAGCCTCTCATGCAGCGGCAGTGCTGCTGGGTGTCCTCTGCTGCACCTCCAGCACGGATTCCAGCTCCTTCCGAGGGCTCCTCTGGAAAACCACGGCACCAGGTCACACCACACAGCTCCACGCAGGCCATTGCGCCCCGCTGGGCAGCACGGGCTCCTGCAGGGCGGGTGGCGAGGCAGAGGAGCAGGGAGCCTGCTCGCCTTCTGCACCTGCACAGCTTATTTTGGAGGCCTGTTTTCTAATCATAAGGCAGGCAATTAACAGCAGGCTGTAATTCAGCAGGCTGTAATTCAGCACCAAACCAGCCTTCCCCTAGACATGGAAGGAGGTGACGGCACGCTGAGGAGCACCAACTGCTCGTGCCTGCCCACAGCCCAGCGGGGGCTGGAGGGCCCAGAAGGCTTCTGAGGGGCACCGAGCGGCTCCGGCTGCCTTGGCTTCTGAGGACTGCACCTGCCTAAAAACCGACACCAGCAGGAGCTGAGGGAAGGGCAAAGAGGCCCGGCGCTTGCCGTGACTCAGGGAAGTCCTTCCTTTCCGTGTCTCGCGTCTCTTCTGCAGAAGGCAGCAGGAGAGGCGAGCGTTACGGCCTCACAGCCCGCGCTCCTGCCTCCCGTCGGCCGCACCAGGCTTCCGAACCACCCCCGGGGCATCGGGGTTCGGCTGGCTCCAACGGGCTGGCAGGCATAGCTCCAGGATCAAACCCTACCAACGAGCACCTCTACAAAGAACCAGTACCAGGTTTGAGGGCTTTCTGCTTTTAGAAAGAGTTACCTTCTGCACGAAGAAAGAGCTTGGATTATTGGCTTGAATCAAAACAAAGCAAGTCATCACTCATAAAGGAAATTAAACTAGTAATTTTGCTGCAATTCATTTCTTCAACTGCAGACAGCACACAGGAAATACGTTTTATAAAGAAAACAAGTTTGTTTGATCCTGCAACAGCAAAAATCTAATACAGATTAAACAGGACCTGGTACGTTGGTTAAAAGCATTCATTCCTTCAGAAATTAATCAACTTAATGAAAAAAAGCCTTCATTAAAAAAATACTCTGCCTTTCCCCTCCAGAGCCACACAAACCAGCAGCCAAGGAGATGATTATATAACTAATGCAAGGCAGCTGACAGACTCCATGGGGGAAAGGCTTCGGCACACGATGCTGGGGAGAATTTACGGCCCTCCTGCTCCGGCGAGATGAGGCTTGCGCGGACCTGGGGCCACACGCGGGCCTTTGGCCCATGCTGTGCCTGCGGGAACCCGAGCCCCCAGGGCTTTCTGCTGCCCACAGGCACCAGGGCCCAGCCCCGGCAGGGGGCACAGCCCTCACCCTCCCGGGCTGCACGGACGCCTCCTTTGTGCGCAGCAGGGCCCGCGCTGCTCCTGCGCCGCAGAGCGAGGAGCTTTCTAGCTGGCTGCGGGGTAGGGACTTGGGGCGGGGGGACTGCAGGGATGAAGAGGACAGGCTCGCCAGGAACTCAGGCATCAAACACCACCTCTGGCATCACTGACGGGCACGAGCAGCCTGCTTCGGACGTACACAGTCTCAGGATGTGCAGGAGTCCATAAACTAGCTAACACAAAGCCCACTTATTCTCTAGCAGCACATAAAGAACGTGGAACAGATCCATCAAGCAGATGACAACAAACAAACCAGGCACCAAGGCACCAACTCATCCTCATCTAGTTAGCAGGATACAGGCATGCAGCTTCTACAGCATTTTTTAGGGAGAACTTCACAGAAACCATTCCTCAGCCCACGCACGTGTTCCCTTTCACACCGCTCCCAATCTCAGTGATGGGTACCTCCAGGAAAAAAAACAACACCAACAAAAACACGGATCAAGGCTGAAAAACAACACGCTGCACATTTTTCAATGTTTACCCCCAGGTTTCCAGAAACCCCCTACTCCTTCTTGGCACAAAGCGGCCTTCCTGCAGGTGCAGCTTGAGGGTGCTCAGCACTTCGCACACAGCCGCGTAACTACACCAGGCACAGGACCAAGGGGCGCCTTGCACGGAGAGGCAGGAGGGCCACCTCTGCAAGGGCTTTGTCCCCGCTGCCCGCCCCCACTGCCAGCAAGCCCCGGGCCCGAGGCCCCGCCGGCCAGCCTCGCCGTGCTCACTGTGAAAGGGAAGTCCCGCTGCAGTTCTGAGTTCACAACGCAAACGAGTAAATAAATGGCATTCAGGAAAGGCTCCAGAAATGTCACTTCTACTTCCCACGGGAAGTTACGCTAGGTAAGTTCTCTAAGAGGCAGGTTTCCAGGCTCTTCACCCAGACACATCTCTGCTGCAGAGAGACGGGGCTCCCTCCCAGGAGGCAGCCTGGGGACGGGGCTCTGCAGGCCCTGCCTTCCTCCTGCTGCTGCACAGGCCCTGCCTTGCTCACGTGCTCTGCTAAAGGCCCCCGCTGCCCCGCGCCCACCGGCAGGCCCGGCTCGTGCCGCAGCTGGGTGCGGAGCAGCACGGCAGGGCTCGCCAGCCCCCTGCAGAGCCCGCCAGTCGCCTCGCCCGCACGCTGTGCTGGTGCAACAAGTGGGTGTCTGCAGCTTCAGCTGGGCACGGGGGTCCCTGCGGCACGGGAGAACGGCTTGTTGTTCTCCCAAGGAGAGCTGTTAAGCCCTTCGGTTTATACAAATCTCCTCTGGCAGCTGCGGTTACAGCTCACGTAAGCAGACCGCATTCCTGGGCATCTGTGCAGCCTGCATGCAGTTACAAATAGCACGATGTGCGGCCTGCTGGCATCGCCAAAAAATAGGCCTGCAGGAGTGGAGGGAAGGGGGCAACAGATGTCACGAGCAGGGAGAAGCAACACGGGCCTAGAGGCCTCCAGCGCAGCAGCCACAAGCGGTCAGTGCTTTGGGGGCCAGGGAAGCCAGCAGGACACGGCCAGGCGAGCAGCTCCAGCCCCCCAGCGCCGGGGCGCACGAGTACGCAGCGCGGGCTGTTCCAGACTTGTTCTCCCACTTTGTGTTAGCATGCGCAGATGCTGACTCCAAGCTGTTTGAAGGAAGACTGAGAAACAGTAATTAAGCTGGATGCTTGGTTTGAGTTGACTGAACCATTCAGAAACCGGGCCAAGAAAAATTTCAAGCATTCATCTTCTGGGCTGAAATATTTCTCGTGACCAGGTAGGTGCTTTTAAAGCTTCAGCTATCACAGCCATCGCCACAACCTCATACAAAATTACATAACCTTTTTGTGCCACTGGCAGAGCAGACAAGAAGGGGTAAAAGGAACAGGAGAATGATTTATCTTGCTTCATAAGCTGCTGGCAAGCAGCTCGGGCTACATGCGCATACAAAGCCCTGAACATCTTTGAAGGTGAAGTCATAACCCAGCGCTCCAAATTTTACATTAGAGCTTACTATATATAGCAAGCATGCAACGAGCTTTGGTTTCTGCTGCACATAGTAGCAGTGCGCTTTTGTTGATGAATGGCTAAACAGAAGATACCGAGGGTCTATTAAGCTAATAGCAGTAAAATTAAAACCTTCCAAAAGGCAGTATTTTAAAGTTTAATGGCTTCACAGCCACAGCCGAGGGGTTGGGGGAAGAAGGGAGGGGGGAGAATAAAGGACTTTCCAGACTGAAAAAGCGAATGAACATACACACCGCGAAGCTGTTTCGAACAGAGGCGCACACCAAATTCGACAAGCGATTTTTATGAAGAGCTTTACAACGCGAAAGGGAAGGCCGCAGAGCAATCCATCAGGAGAAACCACTCGGCAGGAGCACGCTGCACGGGGAGCCGCAGCCCTGGGGCAGCCCAATGCCCCAGCCCCCATCGGCCTTCCCGGGGGGCATGGCTCTCCTGCCCCGCGGCCACAGCCCCGCTCCTCCGCCTGCAGAGCAGCAGCACGCCGCAGCTCACCCCCTGGCCGCAAAGCTCAGCGCCTTGGTAGGGCAGCAAGGCTGCTCGTTGCACAGCCACAGGTAGCTGGGTTTCATGTATGACTGCACAGGACAACTGAAGAGCCATCAGGAGCTCAAGGAACTGGATGCTTACGCAGCCGCAAGTTTAGATCTGGAGTTATCAACGTGAACAGAAAGTATAGTGAAAGTGAACACAAAGCAAATGCAACAGCACAAGAGGTGTCCCTGTTCTCTAGAGGACACCAGCTACAGAGCACACAGCCCGGCTGGAGCACCAAAGCACACGTGGACTGGCTCCTGGCGCTGGTCCCACAGCTGGGCCTGCTGAGAAACGTGCCTTCAGCAGCCAGCAGGCAACACCTCCCCACCTCAGAAGGCTTTTCCGACAGCCACACCTCTGGAGATGAGAGTGCCACAGCCCGAACGGGTTATGGAAGAGCGCAGCCACGTCTGGAGCACGGCATCACAGCGACACGGGGAAATGGGGCAGGATGCTGCAAGAGCCAGGGGAGATTCAGAACCACCCGCAGTACCATTTGGGAGGAAAAGCATCACCGTGGCTCACGGAGGTCGCCCAGGCAGCACAAGGCAACCTCAGCTGCTGCAGGAGAGGCTTCGCACCCGCTCCTTGCTCAGCCCTCGCGCAGCCACACGCGCCAGCACCACGCCTCCGTTCAGCACCTGCTCGACACAACGGGGAAGCCCCCTGTCCCACGAAGCGACAGGAAAACGCATCCAGAAGAGAGACCACACACCAGCAGAGCTCTGGGCAGCACGCTGGGTCCATGAGGTGTGTCTGATTGCAGGCAGCCTGCAGGACGTGGCACAAAGAAGCAGAGACGGTGCAGGGGGAGTGGGGAGCAGGCTGTGCCCCGCAGCCCTGGGAGCTGAGCAGCACCGGCAGCCGCCTCGTCTGCATCAGGAGCCCGGTACCACCGCAGGCAGACGGTGAGATCAGGCTCTGGTGGAACTGCAGCAACTCCCCGTATTTCAGCCTCAGTTTCTTCTGGCCTTCATTTTTTTCCCAAGCAATAGTCCAGGGTGTGACTACAGAGAGATCCCCAGCAGCTTCCTCCCCGGCGCCATGCTGCTGCTGAGGGCCCGGGGCTGCGGTGGCCGTGGAAGCAGAAGAGCCAAACCTGGAACATCCTCCCCAGGGCTTCCACTGCTCCTGCTCAGGGAAACAGGGCTGCAGCCTCCCCCAAAAGGCCGGGGGTCTCATGGAGGTGGCGCGTGCCCCGTTCCCCTCCTGAGGAGGAGGCTGCCTTGGAAAGGTGCCTGTGGGATAGGGCCAGAAGTGGGGCCAAAGCACACATGGGCACGGCCGGGTCCTGGCTGGACGCTGGCACGGTGAGCACGGCCTTGTCACCCCGGCTGGTTGTAACGCAGCCATCCCAAACCCAGAGCCCACAGCAGTGCTGTGAGGTGTGAGCCTCACCAAGAGCAGCTCAGCCTCGCTGGGAGCCCAGCAGGCACCTAGGGCTTTCCTCGGACAGACGAAGCAGACACCCTTTGTGCTCCCAGGGAACCATCTCCGTGCTGCTTCGCACTGAGGCAGCCGCCAGGTGGGACCAGGGCCGCAGCGTGCCCCCCAGGAGCACAGCCCTGACACAGCGCAGGGACCTGGCAGCGGCCGGGCGGAGGGGAGG
Organism: Oxyura jamaicensis; assembly: GCF_011077185.1. NCBI lineage: Eukaryota > Metazoa > Chordata > Aves > Anseriformes > Anatidae > Oxyura > Oxyura jamaicensis. The sequence goes on along the minus strand of NC_048898.1, from coordinate 35,561,666 downwards.
CACTGCCTGCTGCTGTCCTGACACTGTCAGAGGGCCCTGCACTGGGGCTCTCTGTACATGAGACACGAAGCAGAAGCTACAAGGCAGCATGAGAACACACTCAGTGGGCATTTTTCTCCTGGCTATACTCTGAACACACATTCAGTGTCTTCTGAATGTGACTTTTACAAGCTGGTCTGCCTGCTGCTCTCCCAGAAACCTTGTTTTATAGTCAGTTAACGACAGGCTTTTAATAAAGCATGGTCCTTGCCAAAGAATAAGGACAGAATAATAAAACACACAAAATGATCATACCAGCTTTTCCAACCCAAATCAAGCGTTGTTTTTAAAACCCAGTCACTTCCAGTTTCATACGCACTCACAAATGTACCTGAATTGCTTGTACATTTTTCCAGTGGTTACCCTACGCCATCTGCAGAACAGCATCATGTGCCAGAGGACAGAAAGACGCACAACGAAGTGCCAGCAGTCACAACATTCTGCCATGCCCACGAGGACCGTGAGCAGCAATAGCACGGCGCAGGTGCTGAACGCCTCTCCTGGACTCCTGCTCCTCGGCTGTTGGCAAGGACGAGCGCTCCTCGCGCAGCTGCTGGTGAAGTCGCAGCACGACGGGTTTTACAGTGGCAAAGTGCAATACTGCCAGTCAGATGCCTGCTCTTGGAAACACATTTAATTGTCGCTCAAATGTCCAATGTCCCAGTCCTAGGACTAAGAAATTGCAAACGTTAGCAAAATCCTAAGTTACACCCTTCGGGAAACAACAGCCAATTAGCAGCTAGCAGAAACATCTCAGTTCTAGCCTAGGAACCCTTGAGGAAAGCAGCAACACTCAGTCCTGATGGCAGAGCACTCGATACAGGGCAAGGCTCCGAAACAGTGAGCTGCTGTGTCAGTGACGTAGCGAGACACCAGGCTCGCTGGTCTAACAGGAAAGCTGAGTAAACATGACACATGTGGGAGATGGGAAGTGGTTCCGTTCTGCTTTCCTAGCTTTCTGCTGAGTGCATGCAGTTGTTTATCCAATTATCATGTAACTTCCAGGCAGGCAGACTGGGCTGGCAGCTCAGGCACCAGCAAGGCAGAAAACCAGCCTCAGAAAGCCCACGAAGGAGGCCGAGGAAGCAGCAATAGGTATGAAATACATCCGTATAGCCGTACGTGCACGGAGAGGTTTGGCTGCAGAGTACACAGGAGGGCAGGGTCCGGCCTAACCCAGCCCATCCATCGTTCTCTCACTACTCTCAGTACCACCTCCTTCCCTCGCTTTACAGACCTGTTCTATCCCTTCTGCTCTGTGCCTGTAGATCAGGCACCGCCGTGCCTGCAATAACCCAGGTCTCCTCTGGAGCAAGTGCTTCCTCTCCTCCTCGGGGCCTTGCTTGTCAGCCCTTCATCCCGCACCTCCGCTAGCACCACGGCGGCCGTGGTCCCGCTGGTAGGGACGGGCAGCGTTCTCCTTAGGCTAACACGTCACCAGGCAAGCATCCTCATTTCAGCCTCCAGGTCACAGCCAAAAGGAGCAAAAAGAGTCCCAAGTTTTCCCACTCTGCATGGACTGTCTGGCACGGCCAACCTGACTGATCTGAAGCATCAGCTGCCGCTTCACCCTGCCCCTTCTTCTCCTCAGCAGCTGGCAGACGTGGCATGGCAGCCTCCCGGAGCTCACAGCAGCACAGCATTACCCAGGCAGAAAGCTGGCAGAGACAGCGCCAACATCCACCCTGCTGAAGTGGTCCCACACCGCACGCAGAAACCAGTGAGGTCAGGCCAGAGGACAGACAAAGCTCTGCTGTGCCTTTCAATCGGAGCGCAGGAAGGAGACGCGGATTTTGACCATTTTTCTTTGGCTGGCAAGGACAGCATATTCTGGGCATCAGGTTTATTTATACTCCTGATCTAGCTAATACGAATTTGGGTCCAGTCCAAATACTCTCAATATAATAAAGCCTTTAGCCAGAGTTAAGTAGCATTTGAAGAGGCAAGGATGAAGCTTAAATGCTGCTGCAGTTACACACTTGTACCTGCTCGAGCGTCCAGTTGTGCAGACCGCGAGCACACAAGAGGAACGTGCCACGCTCTGATTACAAGCTGATCCCAGGCTTGCTGGGATGGAATAACGCAATCTAAGCAAGTCCATCACTTCCATGCAAACGGTGAAGCCCCACGGCAGAGGGTACAAACAGTCCTTCCCCCCATCAGGATTAGGAGAGCTCTGGCCATCGTAGTCCCATTGCACTGCAATCACGTCGATACAGAGAAGCAAAACAGTGGATGGCAGGAGCAGCTCTGGCTCGTGCACACAGTCCTTCTGGCATGAGAAAGAACACTTAGGGAAAAGCTTACGGGACAACCCAGTGAACCGATAAAACCCTCCACAGGACACTGCATAAAGCTAGGCCTTTGACATCAAGACTCTTCCTAATTAGTTATGGTTTTCAGATAAAAAGTTAATCCATTCCCTTGTTAACAGTATCACAAATGAGGCCTTGTCTAGATAATGACAGCTGGAAGGTCACAGACAATTCTAGACCTTACTCAAGCTGATGGTACTTTCCCCACGGCCCTCGCTAAGGGCAGCACAGTAGGCAGCGTCAACCAACATTAGACGTGGTGACCCTGTTCCCAGTCCTACCACGGCCTGCTTTTACAGGCACCAAATCTTCATCCTGGGCAGTTCTTATTTTATTGACAAGCAGTCTCTTCCCACTCTGTGCCTGCAATCAGTAAAATCAAAATGTGGAGGCATCACCAAGAATCAGTTCCCACTTCATGTCCTCAAGGAGGCTGCAGGTGAGGACCAAAAGAGCTGCATTTGATGACCCAGGCCCGTCCCCACCAATGCATCAACATTTCAGACACAAGCCAAACAACTTCTGCAAATGGCATTCCCCACCAGAGACAGCTTACAGCACAACCATTTTGATGAGTCAAAGATAACGCCTTCATAAGAACTAAATGCCACGGGGGGAGCAGTAAGCGCAAGGGGAGCAAAGGGCCTCCAGGAGCACGTAACTGCTGTGGTAACTGCTTGGCACAGTTCAAAACACAGCCTAGTGTTTTGTTGCAGCTGTCAGTGCTCCCACCACACGGGATCAGTTCTATCGCAAGTGAATTATCATCGATACTCACCACATCCTAACTGCACACCGCTCTAACACGTTACTACAGTATGATGAGCTCTCCGAGCAAGCAAGGCTCGCTTCCTCGCGGTGCCAATTGCTTTGTGCTCCCCTCCGGGACCAGGGGCTCCAATTCCCACGGTCCTCCCGAAGTTTTGGAGCTAACGGCTCTTACCACCTCTGACATTGCCACCACCAACTCACACCCAGGCTTTTAAGTTTATTAACTGCCGACCTCGTTTTTTTTAATGGAAAAATAAATGCAAACAGAGGAATGTTGGTTAAAAAACACAAGGAAGTTTCTTCCATGGGTAGCATTAGTCCAGCAAGCACTCACCTGACACTGGCGACAAAGTTATGTTTCAAACTGTGTTAAGAGATCTCTTATTTCTGGAGTCAGATGCTCTACTGCCTTCGCAGCTTCTGTGATAGCTTTCCGATACATCCCTTTCTTCTTGCGATTAAATCTCAGTTTGAAAAACTCAGAGAAAGGGGAGAGTTTTGAAACAGATAAGAATGAAGTCGTTGGAGAACCAAACCATGATACTTTCGCTTCTCGCCATGAAGGTTCCCCGTTTTCCTTCTGGCTAAGGTTTATGTCAAGAACACGTGCTGGCCACCACGGAAATCCATGAATTTTACCCCAAACAATATCCCCCACCGAAACAGTTCTTCCGTCTTCGGTGACACATTTAGACACGCTTTGGGTATGTAGTCTGACTGTTAACGGCGGCACAATTTTACGCTCATCTTTTGAAGATGAAGAGACAGACGCATCATCACCAGGTAAAAAGTCACACAATTCTGGTGATGTTACTTCCGAACTAGAAGACTTGGATTCATCTAGACTGTCGTTACTACACACCGATAAACTAGAAGAATCTGCTTTTCTTTTCCGATAATTCATAAGGAAAGCCAAGTTATCGTGTCCATCTTTACCTTGGGGAAACCTTTTGAAGTCATCGTCTTCACCTGAACTCCCTGAAGAGATCTCAGCTAGACCCCTGTCTGCGGATTCATCGTTGTAAAACGCAGCAGGGTTGGTCTCCCTGCTGTTCTGAAGGACATTTATTTCATCAATAAGTTCTGCTTTATAAATTGAAACGCTCTGACCATCATTTATGCGATGGGGCTTCAGCCTTATCTTTGGAGGTGGAACATCCGCGTTGGAATGCACCGGCCGCGTGAGCTTCAGTTTTGGAATGGAAGCAAGCTGGCTGCCTGCTGACTTGTCCGTTAAACATTTGGTTTCTCGACATCGTTCAGAGTCTCTCGTCTCCTCTTGGTCCTCCTCTCCGTTCTGCAGTATTCGCTCCGGGCAGAACGGTTTGACTGAGCCGTGAACCCGGGAAGGGATTTTTACAACTTCACCTTTTCCTTGTGGAGTACTGTAGGATATTTTTATAACGGGTGTTCGGTGTACGAGCTCCCCAGAAAATTTGTCGTCCTCTCTCTTTTCTCTTTTGTTCCTTTTCTCCGTGTAGTCAGAGTCACTGTGCTTTTTCTGCTCTTTGTCCTGAATGTTTAGCTTCCTCCTCGTTTTAGCGTTCTGCCTAGCTGTGTTTTCATCCTCGGGGTTCAGAGTGTTTTTACACTTCTCGCAAAGCACCTGCCTCGGCCGCAGCCTGATAGTGCTCATGATGAGCCTTCCCGGGTCTCTATTCCGCGACAAACGCCGCCTTGTCCTCTTTATAGTCCGTGGTGGTGGCTGAGGAACCCACTGGTTGTATGTGTGCCGCAGCCACAGCGGGCGAGGAAAGGGAGCTCCCTCGAAGTAGGGCGGGTAGGGAGGAAGGCTGCCGGGCGGCGGCGGGGGCAGGAGCGGGGGCACTTGCTCATCTCCGCTGCCTTTGGGGGGCTTTCCACCGGCGGGCGGCGGCTCCGTCTCGCCCTGCGCAGGATCTCCACCGTCAGGAACCCCGTTAGTGCAGGCGCTGGCAGGAGGCTCCTCTTGCTTTGGGAGGGAGGATGGAAGACAAAACAACCCAGACCTAAAAACGGGGCGAGAAGGACAGGGAGGGAAAGAGACAAAGAGTCAGGATGTTTGACAGATGCTTCCCTAGGAAGACTGCGTAACAAGCGTGCTAGTTCCTTAGAAAACACAGAACTTCGACATGCTAGTAACGCAACATTTTCTCTTTTAAGGCAAGGCAACCAATTCTGCTGCTGAAAGAAATAACAGCGTTTGAAAATCCAGGAAAAGTGTCCTGTTGCTTTGCCAGAGAAGGCATGGAGATCAACAGCTCCTTCCACATACTGCTTACGTGGAAAAGGAGTTTTACTCTGAGAAGTTTTAAGTTTTATCAGGCAAAGCAGTTTATTTTATCAGCAGGCTGGTAAAGGCACAGGGAAGCCTGTGATACAGATTATGCAAGCCCTCTGGGAGCTATTAAAGTTCCTTTCTTCAGGCTGCACTTGTGTGGCTGATTTTCAAAACCTGAACAGCTTGGTTTTGTTGCATATCTCCCACTTTCAAGCCACAGGTTCACCAGTACCCAGTTCTGTTTCCCCTGGTCTTCTGCACACCTGACTAGTTGTTAAAATAAGGAACACACTGCTGCTTCAGAAGAGCAGGGTTAAGCATGACGCTGCGCTGCTGGGCAATGCCCAGTTCCATTACAGGCTACCAAAGCCTCGACACCGAATCTTGCCCAGACATTGGCATAAGCAAATCCTCACCGGAGCTCATAACCATGCTTCATGTCTCCGGGTTGCTGCACAAGAATTTATGGTCCTAGCCTGGCAATCAGAAACGCTGTGCTAACGCAGCACTTCACCAAACGCCTGCCCTGACACACCGTCTCACAACGGGCAGCGCTCGCTGCCTTGGCCTCCCAGAGATCCCGCTGTGGAGTCCATCAATAAACTGCCTCCGCGTTTCTCAGAACCGTGCCGTGCTGTATGGATGGGCCGCATCCAGCCGGAGAACGGTCACCGACCAGAGACAAGCTTTCGTTTGGGCTGCCACGGTCCCCACCGACCGTTCCCAGCCGTCACCTCCCTTGTAACGCCCAGGAAGGACCCTTCCTCCAACAACAGAGGCACTGCTTGGAGACTTCGGCAACCACTACCCAGAAGGGCACCGAAGAGGAGTTTAAGGCATCCCTCGATCACACATCCTGAGCATAAAAATCAGCGTTACTGGTTCGCAGACCAAGAGGAACCAGTCTAGAGGAGCATAAAATCAATGCTACTGGTTCACAGACCAAGAGGGGCCTCCTCCCTCCACCCAGGGGCTGGGGCCGACAGCACCTTTCCCAGCCCTGTCCTCAGGCTGCATCGCTTTGCTGCAGAAGGATGCTAAAATACCTAAAATGCCACCTCCCGTCACCAGGCACGGACGAGAACATCTCTCCTTCCCAGGAGCAGCAGCAGGGCGCAGTGTTACGGATGATCACGCCCCACCCGAGGGCACAGGCACGAAGCGCGGGGCTGCTTCAGCAGGTCACTGGAGAATGGGGAACGTGGGTCCCATTCACGCTAGCTGTGATCCACCAGCTTCGTTCTCCTCTCCACCACTACAGACTCTCTCTCTCTCCTCATCTCAGGACTGAAGTTTATAACTAGGCTTACGTAAAGTAAACAAAGGGGAGTTAATCTGATTCTGGTACCAAGTCACTGTTCTCCAACCAAAACAAAAAGGTGAAGTGAGCTGCCTGGACCCTAACATGAGAAGCCCGTTCCCATTACTCGAAGAGTAAGAAAGCAAGCGCACAGTCTGAACAACAGACCAGGGAGCTCCCCCGGACTGCTAGTGAGCTGAGAGGCCTGAACTGCTGAAACTGCAGAGTTTGGAACGGAATTTTGTTCTCAGACTTTTCTTCTTTTTAAACAGAGACGATCGAGAACGCCGGTGTCTTTCAAACAACGACCGAGAGAGCAAGCACACTTTGTACAGCCAAAGATGTCAGCGCAGTTCATAAAACAACTGGGAGCGGTATCACTTCCGAAGCTCTGGCTATAAATTCTGGTTGTTTCGTGCAATGAAACCGTCCAATTCGGCCGCACCAGAGAACAGCACAAGAGGAACCTCCTCCTGCTCCGCAGGTGGACACAAGCCTGGCCTCCCCTGCTCCTGGAGCCCTCGAGGCCAGGCCAGCACCTGCTCCTGGGGCAGGGGTCGGTGCCTCTGCTGCAAAGGGGCCCTGGCTGCAGCGCGCCCCGAGCTCCACGCGTGACCAGCAGCCTGCTCCCAGCGGCCGCGTGTCACCGCTGCTGCCCAGCGCCGGCCTCCTTCCCCTTTTGTTCGCACTGGAAGCGGCTCTGAAGGCTAACACAGCAGCCTTCCTGAGAAGCCCTGCCTTTGCCAGTCTCCCTGCCAAGCCCGTTTCTGGGCAGAGAGCAAGGAGGGCTCTGCTCCTTTCTCATCTGCTCCCCCCCACAGGACATCCGGCCCCCCAGGCAAGGGGCACAGAGCAGGCTGGCAGGAGGCGGGACGGGCAGCCACCCCCCTTCCACCCGGGACACTTTCAGTTTGTGCCTCCACGCTGCCCATCCCACGGAGACGAGATGCGTGGGGAGGCACGAGGCTTCCCCAGGCCGGGCTGTGCTGAGCTGCTGGGCGATGCTCCATGGTCCCATCCCCTCGGAGCCGCGGCCGTGCCCCGGCCTGACGCTGCCTCCTGTATGGGCACAGCTCTGCAGGAGGATTTCGCCTCGGTGCTCCTCCACTGACTGCGCACCAAGAAACGCTTCATTTGACACGCTTTGCTTTCCAACAGAAGCTTACTCTTGCCACAAGGAGAAACACGCGTTTCACCAGCCTTCCCTACAACACCCTGACTTCTGCTCACATCTGGATGCAATTCACGCATTGCTAATATCTGCTTACAGTCGCTATTGATCCTGCACGCTGAAAGCCATCCAACTAAAATGACGACGTGAGAGCTCTTGTTTTAGGGGCATGAGTGTTTGCGCAGGCATTACAGGCATCAGGAAATACCGCCGAATGAGATCTCACCCCGCTCGTAATCCCCATTTCTGGGGCAGACACAGGCAAATGGATTAAGTTACCTCAATCCAACCTCTCCTTGGAACAGAAGACGCTGTCCTGCGATTTACACTCACGCGTAATTAAAAAACCAATTCATTATGAGTTCAGTTACAACAGAATTACTGAGCCTCGTTATCAAAAACGCTGTGACTGCAGTGAAAATGCATTTAGGTGTCCACATGAGCCCAGACGCCGCGCAGCTCGCTGTCTAGAGGAACGGACTTATTCTAGCTCAGTGACAGCGCACGCAGCAAGTCCCGGCGTTTCTCAAAGGGCCGCCGGCAGGAGGACACCCTCCGCCTTCTCTTCAGCCCACCCCACGCCGCAGCAGAGCCGCGCGGGTGCCTGCCCGCAGCCCCCACCACGTGCTCGGCCTCGCCTGCTGCGCCTGGGAGGACGCGATGCTGGCAGCTTACAGCACGGGAGGGAGCAAAGGCCCACCGGGCAGGCTGCCCTTCTTTTCCTCCTGGGGCTCACCCCTCGTTTCACAGAGGAAAAGCACCGCACCAATGCCTTTTCCAGGTCCGCTCTCTCCCTAGGCGAGCCCACCTCCCCGTGCCCCGGGCCGTGGGGTTGGTCTGAGCGCTGCGCCTCCCTGCCCGCCGCCCGTGGGCACCTCTCCTCGGGGAAAGCTTCTGCCACGGCTCTGCTCCGGATGAGCTCGGGGCCTTCAGAGCTCAGCACTGAGCCGACAAATTCCTGCTTTCGTGCCTTTTGGACACAAAGCCCCCCTTCCCACCCAGCAGCTCCCCACTGCCCAACCCTGCTGTTAAAGCAAGGGCAAGGCCTCCTCTCCACATCCCAATGCCGTGGTCGCTGCAGCTGGAGAAGGTCCTTCCAGCACAGTCCCCCGCGCGCCCCCAGTCACCGGCGCTCCCCGGTAGCTGCCCTCATGCTCGGCGCTGCCCCCAGCTCCAGGGCCACGGCTGCAGCCAGGGTCGGTCCCCCCGCCACGGCCGGGGGCCAGCCAGCACCCAAGCCCCACCAGCCGCGGGACGTACCGCAGCCCGCGGGGGCAGGGACGGAGCACGGCAGAGCCTGCCCAGGCCTTCGGGCAGCCTCCGGGGAGCCAAGGGCACCGGGCTCCCCCCAGCCGGCCCCGCGCTGCTCCCCGCGTTTCCCCAGGTGAAGCAGCGCGGCCCCACCAGCGCTCAGGCGCCGGCCCGGAGCCCCCCGCTGCTTTAGGGGCGGCCGGAGGCGGTCGCGTCCGTTTGACTCCGGTGCCGGGGGCAGAGCCGAGGGCTCCCCGCCCGGCCGGCCACCGGGGCGGGCAGGGGGTGGCGGCGGCTGGCCCGCCCCGCTCGGCCGCAGCGCCCCGGCACCCCCATCCCGTCCCTGCCCCCCCGAGAGCCGCGGGGCCGCGAGGTGCTGCGGGACCCCAGCCCCGCGCAG
>NC_048898.1:35522088-35551759 GCF_011077185.1 Oxyura jamaicensis | reverse complement strand
GGGCGGGGCCGGTCCCGTCAGGCGCAGGTCACGTGGGGCCGCGGCGCGCCCCAGCAGAGCCGGCTGCGTGCGGGAGCGCCGGCGGCTGGGGCCTTCCCGGCCGGGGCCCTCGGGAGGAGAGCGGAGGAAGCCGTGTGCGTGTGTATGAACACCGGGCGCAGCTCCGTGCCGGGCCCGCGAGCGGGGCGGACACCCCCGGTGTGCTGCCGAGCGCAGCACAACGTCAGTCCCGTCACACAGCCCCGGGACCCGCACGCAGGCTCCACGTACAGACCTGCGGAACGCAGCTGGAACTGCTCCCACCAGCAGGACCGCGCTGCGCGCTCTCAGTTTAAGCAGCCAAGCCCAAAGCAAAGCCCGAAGCCCCGCTCGCCTGACCTGGTACTTACTGTGGGCACCTTGCAATGCTGCCATCACAGTGCGCAGAGGACGGGACGAGCCTAGTTCTGGAACAGCCTCGGCTTCCTGTAAAGCCTTGAAAATACGTTGAGAACAACACGCGGGCACAGAGGAAAGTCCTGCACCATCAGGGGCTGAGAAGCCCCTAGTAGCTTTCAGAAGGAAAAGGATTTTCGGAAGCATCACCCAACACTGAGGGAAAGGCGCCCTCCAAAGCTGCCCAGAAGCTGGCCGGGGCTGTAACAAGGCCCCGTGCAGCTGTGGCCAGTGCGGCTGACTGGGAACACACAGCATCAGTCGGTGCAAACTACAGACCGCGTGAACAAACGGCTTTTGGGCGTTCAAAGGAAACCTTGTAAAAATGGATCATACTGCTATCACTTTAGTATCCATCCAGAAAACTGCAACAAAGCCAAAGGAACTGCTGAGCTTCCCGTGTGACACTAGAAGCAGCTGAGCGAGTGCCATCAACAACCTGCAGGCGATGGGGAGGTGCCGAGACATACAGGCCTGCACCTGGAGCGGGCTGCGCTGTGCGTGGAGCGCAGAAGTCCTGGGACACGTCCGAAGAACCAGCAGCACCAGCCAGCCCCATGTCCTGGTCACATGCAGCTCTCATCTCTGCCACCTCTTTTCTCCTTTATTAAAGCATCCTCTTCTCTGCAGGACCTTGGGGATTTGCTCCGCATTTTTCCTTAGGGTGAGTTTCCTTGCAAACACTGCCGCTGCTGCTTCCTACGAAGCCAGGGGACATCAGCTGTGGAATGCTGTCCTCTTCCTTCTTTCTCCCCTTCCTCCAGGAGTTCTTACTGCCCTCTGAACAAAGGAGCAAGCCATGCCTTCTCTCCACTAACAGCTTCTTGCCCAGCAGGTGTGAAACCCCACCACTGGGACTGGACAGCATGCAGTCCTACAGCGCCAAGCTGAGGGAAGCACCTCCTCGGGGACGAGAATAAAGGGAAGGATACAGGAAAAAAATCATGGAAGTAAAATGTAAATAAGGTTGTTCTGCATTTGAAGTGTACTTTTCAGTTTAACATCAAGCTTTAACATTAAACAGAGCATTTGTGAGTAAAACCCAGAATGGTCTGACGTGGCTAAAATATACACTGCAAGGCCAGAGAGCACGTAAATTATGAAATTAGGTACCTACAACTGTGTATGAGAGCACACTTCCTCGTATTAGTAAAATTACAAATGTCAAAAATTGGGGACAAATGTATTTTTTTTCCCATAGGACCTTCATAAATCTGTAGAAGCTTTGTTGAGATAAAGGTGCATAGGAGCTGAAGACAACACCTTCAACATGTTGTACAAGTATGCTAAGAGAGACAAATTCCACGCTCAGTTCAAGGAGATTTATTATCATTATGGGCTTCATGTTGTTAAATGCAGTCAGGAAGACTGAGGAGATCTTTGTAATTCTCATCTTATGAAGTAAATATTTAATGCTTTAACAATTCCAGGCACTCAGAATTTCCTATTGGAAAATATATTTTTAGTTTGCGTGCCTGGTGAATCCGGTAAAAACTCTCCTGTGAAGGCCGTAAAGCGATACTCCTGGAGAGGAAGTCCTCTTCTTAGTTTTGCTAGCTTGGTCTGTAGGTCTTCAACCTTTGATTTAAAAATAAACAAATAGCGAATGGGTATATAAGTATATGTAGTTATGAACAGAGAGCACTCCAGTTTACCAGAACCCACACCTCCCTCTATTGAAAAAACTAGCTTCTGCTGCGTACAGCAGTGGTGCTAATTTCTCCCTGTCCTGGAAAATCCTGTTTCACGAGGAACTGTTGGAGCAGAAGTCAATTAGGAGATCAGATTCCTTCACCTGTGTTGTCAAGACTCTTGAATGCACATTTGGAAAACCAAAGGGCAGATTCCCAATGGACACAGTAAAGGCAACCAGGCCCTCTTGAACTGCAACCACATCCCACCGGGAGCTGTGTTAGGGTCAGCACGAGCAGACAGAGCCCCCCAGGAGTGCTTGGGTCCACAGTTCAGGACGCGCGGAGCCCCTGAGAAGTCCACTCCTAAATGCCAGGGTCATGTTGTCACCCCTGACTCTTGTACCTACACCTTGAGGAACGAGCTCCATTTTGGGAGCACAGTTTGCGTTTTGCTGTGCGCAACGTTACGGAACACGGGTAATTTTAGAACAGTGTCATGATTTCCTGGCACAGGGACAGACTTTGCGCGCTGCGTGTAACTTGCTTGCCCTGTTACATATAGTATGGAGAATGTGCTTTATGTGCACTACATCACTGGTTTTGAGGCCAGAAGATGTTTTGAATAACATTAGAATTTCCTTTTTTACTAAAAATGCAGGTGCTATAAATTGCTGCAGACACTGTAAAAATGAGGCTATGAAATCCACAGCCTTTACCCTGTCAGTTTACACAGCTACAGCTATTTGCACATTTCCAATTTTTCTACCTAGTGACTGCTAGGCATCGTCAGGACATGGAGCCCATACTCAAGTGAAAGGTTCAAAAGTAGACAGCTGACAGCAGGCACAAGTTTCTACTACCACGTGAAGAGCTGTGAAGGAACTGCCTTTTCAAGGACAGCTCCTCTTGGCAGTAAGAAACAAATCTGGAGTTGTTTCATATTCCCTGTGCATTATAAAAGGTGTTTATTACTAACACTAGTCTTTACTAGGGAAAGGCATTGCCAAATTTAGTACTGGTGATTTCTCTACAACATTAATGAATTTGATTTCTTGCTCGATTAGAATGCATGGTAAAGGCACAACCTACTGCGACATTCGGAAGAAACGTATAGAACATTTGTACTTGCTCTGCCCTCAGTAAACATTTCTAAGACAGCTTCCTGTTTTGAATCTGACAGTCATCATTTCAGCGGGTTACATGGAGGCAGGCCAAACAGAAAGGAGAAGAGAAAGCAAAATGAGAAGCCCCACTGCTGGCTGGTTTGTCTCTGTCGAGTAAATGCCACGTAAACCCTGCAGAAGCTCAGTCACTATCTAGTGACCTCATACAAATGTGAATCAAATCAGTTTAGGCTCTCGAGGCAAAACTGATTTTGAGTGGAATGACTTGATTATGCACAGAAATAAAGCTAAATGCAAAGCACTAACTCATTTTACTGAAAAATGTATTTTGACTAGCTACATAGTTTGGAAAGCTGAAGTAATACTTTCAGTCAAAACAAAATAATCCCTAAAAATGTTGCAATAAACAAATAAATTTTACATCTGCATTAACTTTAACGACAGCTCTCAGGTTTCCTTCCTTAGCAGGAAGGTATAGATTTATGAGTCCTCTTTCCAATTGTAAATGGATAATTTTGAATTTCAGCTTTCTGCTGCATTAACCACTTGCATAGGACAGCTTGCACGGGACGTGATAAAAATCATCATTCTTGTCTAGTGAGTTTTGTATTAACCTTTAGCCATTTCTTATGGTTTTCTTGATTTCTGTCTTCTATCTTGGCTTTTCTATCTTCTGGCTTTACTTTTGAAAGACTCAAAGCGCTACAAAAGTTTAGACCTGTTCATATACGTACATGTTGTGTGCGTGTACACACAAACAATTCTAACATTAACAAAAATAAATGTTCCATTTTTGATGATTTTAGTTTTAAAATATTTGGTACCTGAGATGATTGATTACCTGAGATTAACTTGTGAAATGAATGACATGACAAATTTACAATGGTTAATAAGCCCACAGCACTACTACCTTTACTGTAGTTTCCCCAAAAGGAGAAGATGCTCACCACTTCCAAGTCCTGCTTTTCCTCTGGGGATGTTGCTCTTGATTTTTCTCTTGCTTTCACCATTTGCGTGTGCCATTTGAGGCCTTGTTCCATTTTATTTTCTCCGGGGGATCTAAGTAAACATGATGGAAGTATTATTTCAGTTCCTTTATAATCACTGAGCCTTCTATTTCTGGTTTCAAGTATATAACACATTTCTTCCAAAAGTATTTGCACGATGGGAAGCAAAATGAATGAAATCTGGTGGCCTTGCCTTTGCTAATAGGCACGTGCGCCCCACGTGGTGCTCGTACACTACTGTATCTTACAATCCTGGGATCCTACACGGACCTTATTGTCATCTAACCCTTGCCTCGTTCAGTCCATAAGCTTGGTGTTACTCTGGGAAGAGGTGAGAGTGTGGGAGCGGCACAGACTGCTTTTGGTGGGTCCTTTGCAGAATTGCTGTAAAAGCCTGAAGACTTTCAGTGCACAGAGCCACAAAAAATGGAAAAGGGAACAGCATACGGTCAAGGAAGCTGAATGAGGTCCTGTAATTCAAAGTATGTGGCTGTGGAGGAAACACTGAGCGGGAGTTCAGCACAACCAGAAAGCAAAACTAAAGGAAATGCTGCAGAAGGCATGCTAGCAAAACAAGAGTTTGAAGAGGCAATGAACTGTATCCCGGGCGAACAGTCCACAGCATATATAAACTACTTCTCAAAGGTTTTGGCTGTAGATTTAAAATCATGCTGGGACAGGAGAAATAGAGAAAGGAATACTATAGAACAGCCTTTCCCAATGTACTGAGATACTCATGCAACTGTGAAAGGCAACACGAGAACAGGACTGAAATTTCAATGACCGCTAAATAAAAATATTTACTGTACTTTACTTCTGTGGTCACCAGACCTGGCTGGCCATAGCCATGGTATCTGTAACCATCTCTTCCATGTTATGAGAAGGTATAATGCATGCCTTGTTACTTGACGCTGATTAAAATTTTCCTTGACTTACAGACATCTGCATAGTGGTTACGCTCTGAGAAAACATCCCGCGGGGAGGATGATGGTAGATGCACCAACCGGAACATGCTTGTCCAGTTACTCAACTTACAGCCCCGTATGAAGATAGACTAATTTTTAGGAGTGCAAAATGGAATGAAATGACATCATCTAATTAGGTTAAAAAAGAATCTCAGAACATTCCAAGCTTTCCTTATAAAAGTTAAAGCCAAATAGAAGAAAATAAATTGAACACTTTACAAAATGATTAGATATTATATACGCTCTTAAAAATTTGGAACACGTTTACATTTCTCCCCTCTCTTTAGTGTGTGTGCGTGTGTGTAACCCTCAAAGAAGAATGATTTCAAGTATTTTCTAGCTCAGATAACTATGTACATTTATAATCCAGACGAAGCCTTTCAAGGTTAGGACATCAGCCAGTTGAGATTTGTTTAACTCATTTTGCAAAAAGGATCACAGGTACTCAATTTCTAGTCAGCCTTCTGGCTCACACTCATTAAGCATTTTAAAATATATTAAGATGATATAAAGGTACTATAAAATAGTTGTTTTATCAAACTAAATTACTGCTATTAAAAAGATAAGAATTGTTTCAACAGTATGCTTGTCTGGGTATTGCATTGTAAGGGAAGGAGCAAGTGCATAGAGCTCAGGTACGTCTTTTTTTTTTTTAATAATCTTGGTATTAACTTCTATTAATTTCTCTTCTTATTTAGTCACAATTTATTGATTAGGATTCTTGTTGATTTTACATCACAGAAGAGAAAATAAATTAACGTTTTCATAACAGCAAATTAGCACGTGCCATCAGTACCATTACACAGTTCATAACTGTATCTTCTTAGCACTGACCTTGTAGTTTCATCTTTTACTTTCAGCAATCCTTGTTCCATTTTTTCAGGTGTATGGTCCTTCTCTTTCTCAGGTCCCTCTTTCATGGCATAGTAGCTGATGTTATCAGTACCACATGATGCAGTTTGGGGCATCTACAACAAAAAATGCTAGCACATTATATGGAAATGTTAGCAATTTGAAATTGGTTTCATATTGAGACTCAAATGCTGTAAAGGCTGCTGCCATTTGAAATCACTGCCAGTGGTCAGGGACTTGGACAAATGTTCTAACTGCCTTCTAAGCTTTTCAGGCAACTCAGAGGTAATGGTATCTTCTGAGCAGTCAGGTGCAGCTTACGGGGAGCATGATATAAAGCTGTAAAACACCACAGGGATGATTCTATGATATATTTTTCCTACCTGTTACATAGCATGAATATGCCTACATTTCTGTAGGAGCCCAGGACATACAGAGTCCAGGAGAGAAAAGCTGGAGCTGTGAGAAGGCTTGGTCTGAGTACCATCTCTTTTTGTAACTGTTTTCTCTGTGGTAAAGGAAGTAATTACAAAGCAGTTTTCAAAAACACAGTAAATGGGTGAAAACTGAGCTCCCACTGTCAACAAGACCCAAGTGCATAACCTGTGAGTAAATTGCTCAAAACACGGTAGGTGTAAGAGTTCCAAAAAAAGGCTCTCTCTTTGAAAGTCACACACAGATTTAAGTGTTTCTCTGTAACAGCTAGAGATAAGCCTGGTAAAACACTTCATCAGCAGGATAACACAAACCATTTTTTTTTTTTTACTAGTACATCAGGTGGACAAGGCAGGAAAACTTTACAGAGCAAAATTGTGGTTTTAACAAAATTTTGATAAAACCCCACTCCTTCCAGAAGGCCAGGACCCAAAGCCCAGTTTTGGCTAGCTAGTGCCTACCCTTTCATCTGCGAATACCTGCAGGATGCTGCAGTTTAAAAATAAGTGGACCTTCAGATATGGCATTGAGTTTTACTTTTTTTTGTTTGTTTTATTAAAAAAAAAGTCCTTGCCCCTTCTGTCGAAACAGATAGTCCAAA
The DNA here is from genome assembly GCF_011077185.1 of Oxyura jamaicensis. Classification (NCBI taxonomy): domain Eukaryota; kingdom Metazoa; phylum Chordata; class Aves; order Anseriformes; family Anatidae; genus Oxyura; species Oxyura jamaicensis. Next base: position 35,544,706 of record NC_048898.1, on the reverse strand, counting down.
GTAAATCTCTGGCTGGCAATAGCTTTAGGAACAAGACACTGACATTCAGCGAGATGATTTCAGATAAGGGCAGATTTACTGCAAACCCATCTTCTGATGAAGGCCTTTCAAGTAACTTTATAAAAGTAAAAAACTCAACCTATTTTTGAAGTATGTGCATTGCGATAGATAAAGGAAAAGAGCTCCTACTTTTCAGAAGTTTTATAGTTTTATGTTTTCTGTGGAAAATTGTTTCTGATCCTAAAACCACTGGCTTATTGACAGGGACGAAGTTCTTCACTACCAGGAAGTGAGAATTCCTAGATAATTGTTTTGTTATTCAATCCAAAAGCCCATAGCAAACATTTTAAACATAACACATCTGTTTGCATACTTTACACTTAGATTTTGGTTAGATTACAAACAAGATCAGAACAAAACAATGCTGCAGTGGCCTCCAGGAGTTACACAATGCCTAAGCTCATGAGTTTGGCTGAAGTTGGAGTCCTACAATTGAATTCTGCATCTTGTAATTCTACATTTTTATTGCCTTCAATTAAGTTGGAACATTCACAGATGAGAATTATTTTATATTTACTTACATGAGTCTTATTTCCCCAAGATCGAGGGTGGAGGGGGTGTAACAGAACAAATCTGCTGAAATGATAAATTCACTGCTAAATACATACTGTGGTAGATTTGAAGTATTTTATAGGCACTGCACTTTTAGTGAAAACTTAACTCCCAACTGGCTTACATAAAAACTGTAGTAACGTATAGATTTTCCCCTTTTACTATGCCAAGTACATTTTACATAGTACTGCCTGTGACTATGCTTCTGTAATTGTTTGCTGCAAAGAAGTCAGTCAAATAACAGAAGCACAATATTATGGAACAAATCAATTTCCAGAACTGTCCCTTATGAATTATCAAGTAAGGTGAAGAGAAAACATTTGCTTGCCTTTTTTTTTTTATTTTTTTAACTTGCACAAAAAGCATATTTACTTTTCGGAAAGTCAAAGTATGTAATGGCAATCACAAGCAACCATTACTCACCTTTCCACAACTTTATCATAATTACTCAAAACTAGGATAAGCAAAAATTCAAGACAATCCCATGACTTTGGGAAAACTGTTTTAAATTTTATTAAGTAAGGGTAGCTGCCTTGTTCCCTTGCCATCCTCCAACAAGGAGGACTTGAAAACTAAAATCTTTACGTTAAATAAAGGATGTCTCTGTAATGCTCAAGGAGTATGAAACTGCTACAAAGAAGAGAACTGTAGAAACTAAACATAAGAACAAAGACTAACGATTGTTAGTACAAAAATATGAGAACGTGTTTCACAGCTCTAATTTCAGTATTTGTTAAATACTCCTGTAGATTGTAGTAACAGGAGCTCCACTGTGTACGGTGTATGTTGTGCTGTAGTGCCACCTCGTGCCAGATGTATGCACACAATTACCTACCTACCTTCAAAACCACGAACTCACACAGCATTAACGTCATTTTAAACACATCATTTGTCTATCATTGTGTAAGTGCCTATTTTTTCCCCTCTTTTTTTTTTTTTTTTTTACAGGAGAAATTAGAGAATTATTCTCTGGGAGTGAAACATTACTCTCCCCATTTAAAGAAATGTAGGAACACTGAACAGAAAACAGATAAGGATTATTTAAAAGTATGATGCAACAGTATACTTACTCCTTCTCTTGGCATTCAAAATTCAATTCTCTTCTATGACAATCAAAGACCCTACTTTGCCTATAGTTACACGGCAAACCTTTGCAATCTTCTGTTTGATAAACTTCAATTCAAAACAACATTTATCCAAGCACTGATGCATACAGTAATGTAATTTGGCTTAGTTTCAAAATATGAGTTTAAAGAAAAGTAAAACAAACAAACAAACAGAAAACACCCGTAAGCTGGAAGTGCAACAGTCTTGTTTTTACTTTTAAAATATGAAAAAAGTTTGTGTAAATTTTGAATTTCAATTTTTCTTACACTTCTAGAAAAGTTGTAATCTGTAATATAAAGATCCTTCTTCACTGTTTGAACACCAGGTATTGCTAAGCAGATATTAATTAACATTAAACCTGAGTAAATCTCTTTTAGAGTGGAAGAATGTAATTCATTTTAATTTAAAAGCCGCTGAAATTTCAGACACAGCTTGTATATATTTCCACACCTTCATAGTGAAAAGCAGCACCATGCCCAGAAATCATGAAAACTGAGATTAAAGATTTCCTCAAAGCAAGAGAAAAACTATTACAGCATCTCAAGTTCCTTAAATGATTATCTCCAAATGCCTTACTCTATGTTACAGTTCATTTTCGTAACAGAGCACTGGAAAAATGTTGTGCGTTCACTTTCAGTATTTCAACTTTTCCAATACTTATATATAAGAAATGAGGATCTAATAGCAAAACTAATGGCACAATTTAAAATAAAAATCTCTAACAAAGTTTGTTACTTTGGGGAAAAATCTTCTCAGGCCTTTAATATACACCTCAAAAAAAAACCAAAGTGAGGTCCCCTGCTTTCATACACCAGCCTTTACAAATTCCTGGCAGTCCTACCAGCTTACAAATTACAGAAAATCTAGCCCACTTCAAATTTGGTTTGGCAGATGCAACACCTCATATTGGAGGCTTTCAATAATTAAAAAAAAAAAAAAAAAAAAAAAAAAAAAACATACTTAAACATACGCCCTTCTGTTTTAACGCCTCCAAGTAGCCTGGTTACTGGAGCCACTACAGATTTTGAGTAGCAGTGTGAAGAAGTGAGCAACTCCTACACTGCACGTGGGGCTGCAGCACTTCATGCAGGAGTCCTAGGCCACACAGATATCTGAGAAAGGGTCCGCAAAGCCACAGACTTTAAAGTCTTGGCACTTAAAGTCCTGGCTTTCTCCTCTTAAGTTTTAAACTTCATTATATAGGCTATAAAGAAAATAAAACAAATTAATGGATTGCATTTGCCGACATCCTACCTTGCTATTCTCTGGTACATACCGTATCTGCATTTGTAGGTGAAAATCTAAATGTTTCTTTCTTTTCTTTCCTCCACTTTGCGTATCTTTGAGGGTCCTGAAGCATTTCCTTATTGCTGAAAAAGTTAATTTACAGCAGACTCTTAAAAAGGTGATCCCTAACAATTAGAAACAAAATTCCAGGAACCTCTTTATGAAACATTGATTTACCACAGGAGCAGGAAAACTGCCAAGACCCACTGTCACTTCCAACTTCAGTGGAGGAATATGTACATCAAAGAGCAGGAAAAAGATTCAAACAAAAGCCAAGTGGAGTAAACCAAGTGGAGTAATTAAATTGCCCAGAGGACCGGTAACAAGGTAAACATTTCATCTCTGACCTATAGCTTAAACTTGGCAAGCTCAGTATCTGAGTAAATTTGAGTGAACATAAAGAAAAATTACACAGTTGTACCAGAAAAAAATCTATTTGATATTTGATATCGAAGTATCAAAATTTCTATTTGATAACAATTTGACCCATCACGTTTTTAAGTTTCATCAGTAAATATCTCATTAAGACTGTATTTACTCTGATTCTGAATGTCCACATTGTTTCTCCGGTGATTTTTTTCTATTTTAAGTTTCAGACTATTTCTCCTCATACTACCATTGTCTGGTATTAAACAATAATTCTCTTCCTTTTATTTCCACTGTCTCTCTAAAACTATTTGTCAACTGTAATAATACCCAATAAATTACTTTTTTAACAAACAGTAATATACATTATCCTCAGTTTATGTTTACATGGAATGTAACAAATTATGAATTAACTGAAAAGGATTTTCTACTCAATTCAATGGGAAATCATGGAGTTCCATGGGCAAGTCTGCAAGAAATTTGATAGACACCTTTCTTGTTGCCTCAGAGCACCATATTTTGTAAATGAAAGCTCGCTCAAGTTTCCCCTTGCAAGTTAAAATATTTGAAATTACTTCTTTCCTTGTAAATGCTAAACTAGGCAACCTGTTAAGAAACTAAGTAATGACTTTGGAAAAACAGTGACATTATACTTGCTTTTTCCTTTGTTTAAATGAAGCTTGTTCTTCTTTTAGCTCCTGCCCTGCTGCTGATCCGCACTTTTCATCTCGCCTCGCCTGAATCGTCCTATCACAGGACAGATGCTCATCGATTTCATCTCTTTGTCTGGACATCCTCCTTTCAAAATGTTAAGTTTGATATTGTTAATCAGATATTGCATATTCAGTAATGGAGCTATAAATACAGTCCAAAAGCAGTCCTTTTTAATTTACTAGTCATCCCTTGACAAAGCGTAAGACAAACCAGGAGTCACAACTAGTAGAACTTCGAGTGCAACAAATGCCCAAAGCATCCTACTTCAATGAGCTGCCTAATTAAGCATATGAGCAGTTGGTTTTATTAAATTTTATTTATTACCACAAAAAATATGTAAATTCAAATGTGTTTAAGTAATTTACCAAATGAATTACTTCATAAAAAATACTCTAAGCCCAATGACTTACTATGAGAATAAAAAAGCAGGCATAAAGCATGAATTCTACAAGATTTTTTCCATACTGTTCTTATTCTGCTTTCAGAAACAAACAAGCACTCTATGAGAATATTGGTGTCAAAAACCATGTAATATATAATTATGTCTACATAAAGTGTAGAAAACAATGAGAATGAGGGAAATGCAAGATTTCAGAGAAGTTTACATTGAGGCATAAAGTAAAGACAGACTGCCACCTTCAGGTTCTTTTCTTAGAAGAAAAGCTGTAGACCCAGTAATGAACATACTCAGGGAAATCAGCAATTCTACCAATGAAATAAGTAACCGTAAGTTTTCCCCCTATCTTCAGTGCTAGTTAAGCACGTGGTTTAATTAAGTTACAGTCAGCATCGTATTGCTTTATCTGGGAGTGACATCACAGACGTATGGATTCAAACGTGAAAGGGCAAGCAGTGACAGAGAGAGAACAGAAGGAAAGTTCACAGTCAATATAGAAAGCCTTTTTTCTGCTTGGTTGAAGTGTGAAACCTGATGAAAAAGGCCAGAACTTAAAAAAAGGTCTGCTCTAGTTTACCAAAAAACTAGTTTAAGAAATATTTTTCAAGTAACAATAAAAATGTATCTGAATACTGACAGAAAAAATCACTGCTATCATAAACACTGGAAACATCTGCAGAAAAAAAGCTTAGGAATATTTTTACTGTCTTTACTCTCTCCTTTATACAAAAAGGTACTTCCATGTTTCAAAAAGGATTCACCAACAAATTCTCTCAAAGAAGGCTTGTGTTAATTGCATATTGTGAAATATAACAAATACAGAATTTGTCAAATGCAAATTAATGTATTATCTTGCATTTATATTTACTTATCACATCACATATATTAAAATAAAAAAATAAGATACCTGCAAGACTCTACAGTTCTTTGTTATTCTGCATTATCACATTCTCTCAAGGGTACAATTAACAAAATACAAATGGAAAAGGAATTAAATGGGAAAATAGAAAAAATTGATAGTGTTAATTTTGGAGAAAATATTTAAAATTATAGCAATTATGGAAAAATATATTCTATACACTTGTCATAAATACCATTTATTCAAATACATATTTGACACTGGGTGTAATGCCACATAATAAAATGCTTCTGCATTTTCCACTAGAAATGCAGTTTCCTATCACTTGCAAGCTCCTTGTCATGTATCATTACACGAAGCTTAGTCACCTGCAAAGACCAGCTGACTCTGAGTAGAGCTCTCTGTTCTTTCCATGGTTTTCCTGTGCTTTTGTGAGATCATGAATTGCACTTAACCTTTGGTCAGCAAGAAATTCTTCTTCATTTTTTATAATTTCTTCTTTCAGCTTCTGAAATCTTAGCTTTTCCTCTTCATTAGGCCAATCATCCGACACATCCAAACTGGACTGCAACAGTTCACTTAAGTTTAGCTTTTCAACAGGTGCTGTTTCTACCGGGATTAAAAGAGATTACTGTAGTCCTAAATATCAATTACATTGTCAGATCTTTATCTAAGAAAAATACAGTGTTTAGACAGTGTCAGTCTAACAGAAGTGGGACTGTTGGTCTTTTTTTTCTTTTAATATGTACTCTTCTCTTAGGTTTTTCAGTGTTTAACGCCATCTGTATTCTGGAGGAACCCGACGGTCTATGACACACGCGAGCAGCATAGTGGCCTCCTCCTGACCGACAGCTTACAGATCTCAATATGCAACCAGCATGCAGGAGCCGATTCAACAGTGCAATTATATTCAAGTGCTTAATGCTTTTGGCTTATACTTTCCACTTAACGGTTTGCGTGTCCTCGACACCTTGCAGAAATCAAACTCCCAGCATAGCATCCGTATTCTTATTCCCTGAAGGTCTCTGGTTGCTTGTACTGTGTACACACAACATTACGGGGACTCTCCTACCGCAGGAGCCCCTGAATGAGGCAATTCAGGGTCTGTCCTGAAACCTGCCCAGCTCAGAGAGCCTGCCACCGACCCCAGGAAGTTTTAAATATGGCCCTGTCACAAATATTGTATAAAGGACAGTGCCTTCTGATATAGAGTACGACATGAAAGACATAAAACCCTGCTTTGCACTGAAATCTCCACTTTGATGAAATAAAAATAGAAATTTAGACTAATATAATACATGTACATATATGGATTGAATTAAGGCTGTGTAATCCCAACTTTTCCTTTCTCTACAGTTTTCTGCGGCATTTATAATGTCTCAGTGTGGATTTGTGTATAAGTATTACATGAACCGTGCATGGCTGACTTAAGGGTTGTCTGCACAATGACTATGTTCTATGTATCAGAGGAAGCAAAAAGGCAAAGCAAACGGATATAGTAACTGAACATACTACAAGTGCCCAGATGCAATCTGTGAGTCAAATCAGAAGCGACTGTAACATAACCAATGTAAATATGCAGTGGAGTTACAAAATCAAAGCCCACCCCAAATGGCATTTCAGGTTAAAGAAATTCAGCATTATCTCAAGCTACACCTTTGTAAGTATTACTTTTCCTACATCTTTTCACAGATCTTCCACGTTTATATGACGACGACTCCCATGCCGCCCTGCCACCGGGCAGTAGCAGGGTGCCCGCAGCAGCGCCCAGCTCAGCACTCACCACCCCTCCGGGCAGGGCTGTACCCGGCCTCGGCTGCCGCAGCGGGGGCTGCGGTTTGATACTGCGGCTCTCCCTCGGCTGCGACGCTGCAATGCCACCAGGTGCACAAAGGTTTGGCTCCATACAAACGACAGGCTGGGGAGGTTCCCGAGTCCTAGAGAAGGAACGCACTGGATTTCATGTCCCTCCTCTCCTCGCATTTTAGAGAGAATGCATTATTCCAAGGCACATTCTGTCATCCTCTCTGCATGAAGGATGTATATACTACTTCTTACATACTGCTCCCATCCAACATGAACAGATGGGCCATGTGGGAGGGAGTAAAAAACTCTTGCATATTACAGAAGGTTCCCAAACTTCATGTGCATGCCCACAGATTCTAAATATTAAGTCCATGGGATTATTTTTCTTTAAATATAGCACTACCTAAACTAACATTAAACATAACGTAATTAAGTTAAAAAGCTATCCAGATCATACTTCAGATTTTTTGTCATTATAATCTATTGTGCTTGAATTAAGTAGAACATAATGCAATCCCACATTTTTATGCAGACAAAAAAAAAGGCAGAAAAATATGAAGAAAAAATGCTTTCGATCTGCTATTTTGAAGAATACTAAAAATCCACAAAAAAAATCAAGATTGTGTAACACTGAAGGGGAGTTAAAAAGCAAAATGACTAGAGTGTTTCAAGTATATTACTTATTTCTTTTGAAATAAAGCATATAATAAATGTATATGGGAACTTGGAGTAATGTGTAAAAGTCCCTGTTACAATGAAAACAATACACCACTGCTAACTGGAAACTACTCTGCTAATTGCCAAGCAAAACTCTCACTTCCATACAAACTTCAAGGATGATCAGCTGTCATTAATTCTTAATTGCTACTGCTGAGCAAAGAGAGAGAAATGAAATAATACAGATTCATCTTACACAGATAAAAAGGCGCCAGCCTATTTTCATAGTCTATACATCTTTTTTAAAAAAAAAAAAAAAAAAAAAAAACACCTCTTTTGGTTCATTACTGAACTCCTAACTCTCTGCTAGCTTTAGGTGTAGAGTACCTCAATATGAGTACTTGATTGTGTTTAGGGGGTTTATTTCTTTAATCTCACACAAAAAGACATTTTTTCTTACTATCCTATTAAAAACAAAACAAAAACAATAACAACAAAACCCACAAACCTTTAGGTAACAATAAAAAATGCTCAAAGATACATTAATTTCCAAATTGTAAAGCGAATTTAGATCAGTAGGAATTTGTACTCTACTGAGCATTTTGCCACACTTTTTAATAATTTGCTTACCAGAAGTCAATTTAAAAGCTACAGAAAGTGCAGTTTAATTGGACTGAAGTATTCCAATATATTTCAACCCTGACACAGATTGCTTAACAAAATGCTTTGATGTCCATAAAAAGGCATAATTTTGAATATCCAAGAGCAGAATTAATTTTCATTGAAAATTAATTGTTAAACATCTGATATTTTATTCTTACTCCCAAGTATTTTTCCTAGATTGATTCTAATGGTATTCTGCTGCTGATGGAAATACCAAGTAAACACCTACATTTGGCATTAGGCCTATGTTCAAAAAAAAAAAAATGCAAATATTAGCCTCAACTACACTAAGCACACATAAAATTAAGAGCTTTCTTTGTTTCTTCATTTTAGTACCCTTTGTAAACTGATACAGAAGATGCTGGAGAAAGTATATTAAATGGGTCATATATGTTCCTATATTAAAATGTTAGTATTTCACCAGGAAAAAAAAAAAAAAAGGCAGGTCAATTAATGAAGCTCAACTGCTTTCCTGGGTCGCTAATTTCCTTCATAGGAAAAGGACATCTGATTTTCTTTTTATGTTTTGGAAAGGCCCACGCTGGTCCCTGTAGCATGCGTAATCTCATGTAACACAGAACTGTTAGGGTGCTTTCTCTATAACCATGACCAGTCTCAATATAAAATTAGGACTCAACTTCTAAAACAGCAAAAGAGTGATCCTGCATCGTAAGCAGTGTGTTTCAGTACTGGTTTCCTTCCTAGGAGGCTGCTCACCCGGTCCCCCAGCCTCAGCGCCCTCAGCACCCACCGACAGCAGAGGATGGGTTCCGTCTCAGCCTCTGGGTTATGGGCCCTGCACGCTTCCACTGCGCCACTCTGCTCCCATAAATTATTCTTCCAGTCTAGTCTGATCCTTTCTTGAGAAGATATCTAAACCAGTGTAAAGCTAACAACGTTTCTGGTCCGAGCTACTCGACTTCTCTAACGCCATCTGAATCTGCCTGCAGACTGCACAAAAAGCAGCTCTCCTGCAAGCATAAAAGCCAAGTTATTCTGCAGAGGGACAAATGTAGATGCTACCTTAATCCCGAACTTCACTTGAGATCCTGACAACTTCAAACGTAAGTAAGCAGATTTTTACAGGTTAAGCATGCTAAAATAATGTGTGCTAATATGGAAAAATGACAAACATTAAGCACTACTACTGCAGAAAAAAGCGTCTATATAGAAAAATGCATCACTTGCTCTCCAGTAATGTTAAGGTGCGGTAAAATTTGAAGGTAGATAGCGGTAATTAAGAAACACTACTAGGAACTATAAATCGAGTCTTAAAGCAAGAAAACAACTGATCACATGAGGTTCTGAAAACATGAGTGGTTCTTTGCAGTAGCACCATGTGTGGAACTGAGATTAATAAAGAAATACAGTCGTCATCCCTACATATTTTGACTTCATTTTTGGTATCGTGGTATTTCAAACCATTTTTTAAAAATGTATTTCACCATATTGCTTAGAATTTTAAGTGGTTCATTCATACTCTGAATTTATGGAGCTTCCATTAACGATAGCACATTTTAGCTTCCCTAATTCCCCTAATTCCAATCTGATACCACTGGTATCCATAGTCATTAGGTTTCATTATAGGGAAGCTTAAATGTGAGAAGAGGTCTTCTGTGGGAATATGACTAGTACTTCTATTATTAATGACTTCTGGAATCTATTTGACCATAAATACTGCAAATGATGTTGCATCTTTTCCTCTCTGCTGACAGCTTTTAAATGTTACCCTCCTAATGTAAATTTATAGCTGCAGTAGTGAGGGAAAAAAAGAAAATGTGATCTGAAGATAGAAGGCAGGCTGTACTTGTTTTTGAAGATTGTGAGCTCAAACACCACATGAAAACCCTGAGAATGCTATCAGACTTCTGCACGTGGACAAACAGTATCAAGCAGCTTGTAACAACAGTTGTGGTGTACACTATATCTATTTGTACTACATTTTTTCAAAAGTAGGTCTGTGCTTCAGACTGTATGTAAATTTAACAGTTACATCCCCAACTTCCTTACGACACAGGCAGGCGGAAGGAACTTCCTCCATTCGCATTTCCCCTTTCCCTTCACCTCCTGCGGAGGACCTGGCCAAGCGGCTATATGAGATAGGAAGAAAGGCAATTCTAAACTCAGCCTGGAGCTAGCTGACCAGCCAGGGCTCCCTACAGCTGGCCTCTTACCCGGAGACTGCAAGCAGGTGTGTTGTGGCCTTCTGCTCTTCACATATCTTATTTCCCTAACATTTCTGTTACTCCTATCTCCCTTATGAAGTGTCATCTACCTGTACGCTTATCCTACACTTGCGTGCGTGGCAGGCACACAAGCCATTTGTCAACTTAACAAAGCAGTCCAGCCAGCTCTGTTCATACTTCTTCCCTGCTGACTTTAAAGAGCAGCCTCTGCTGAAAGTGTTGTTTCTCTAATCACATCACACAAAATTAAGATATCCTCTTCTTACACAAAATACAACCTCTTCTTTCTCCACTTAATGGTTCGAGATTCCGTGTTTGCTTTTGCAGCACAACAAAGCATGTTTTTCCTCATCCATTCTAGCTCACAGTGTCCCTTTTGAGGCACAGAGCACAATGACACTCACTAGTGAAAAGCCAAGAAGGAAAGCAGTCCCTGGTTCACGCTTTTTTCCAAGACTAAATACAGCAAATACACATCAAACGTCCCCAACGTACCTGAAGTAGCTGGCTCTATGGAGAGTAGCCTGTCATTCCCAGATGCCCGAAGAAAGCAGAGGATAGATTTTAATCCCTTTTCTATGATATCTTTAGGTGGAAATTCAAGGGGACAGTGTCTCAGATTCAAGGCTGTCAATGCAGTTAAGCTTCCTGTAAAAACAATGTAATTTAGCAAACAGTTTGAAAGATGGATGAGTTTTCAGTTATGTCTAGCCATTGAGTTAGAGTGAATTACAGGCATTCACTGCGTTTATAATGATTTTATGGTAATTACCATTATCACATATGCAGGTACTATAGACTGCCCTAAATTATTTATTTGCCCAACTCAAACATTTTTAGCTTGCTCTTTCTAGAACTACAAGTAACTGATGTTTTTTTGTACACATTGGCAATACTGTAATATTTAAGATTACCTATATAATTCACAATGGGCTATGTTTTTCTTTAAAACCAACCAACCAAACAAAAAAACTCAGTTTACTCAAGAAAATTAAGACAAACTAGTCTGAATTACATTAAAATGTTTGCTTTCTCCTTCAAAGTAACTCTTAACAACTTCAATGTTCTGGATCTGATGTACTCAGATAGGACTATGTACAAATTAACCGAGTCTTCTGTGCAGAAAATAGATAAATCAGAGCTCAAATCCAGTTCCAGAATTTGCACCAGATGTATACAGAACCAAACATGTATTTATCATTTCATATACTTTTAATTCAAACTCAGAGCTATCATATCTTCTATCATTTTCTACCATCCATAACTTCCACATCTTCTACCACATAACTTCTACCACGTAGCTTCTACCATAACTTCCGCCATCTCTCAGCACAGCCATGCACCTGTGAGCTGAACCAGAAACACAGCATGCATCTGGCAGGTATTCTGCCCCTTGATGACTGCAGGGATTTTGTACTTTAGTTTCTAAGATGTTTCACATGACCTTGTGTAAACAGATCGTCTTCTTGTTGCGATTATTTGTAGCTTTTTCGTTTACTTTTTTTTGCCCATATATTCTCCAGTTGCTAAGCATCTTTGCGAACTTTTTTTCATTCTTCATTTTTAACTATTTAATTTCTCTCTAAGCAAATAGTTCTCCCCATGTGAGATTAGCCTAGACAAAATGAACAGTCTCACAACAGCTGAGCTAACCAGTACAACCCCTCAGCTCCTGCTCTTGTGTTTTCTCAGATGCATGGAATTTGTGGCATTGATAGATCAATGTTTTTACCCAGTATTAACTTTTCTATATAAAAGGAAATGTATGAAAGATTTCAAGTTTTCCTTTTTTTCCTAATGTAACGTTCTGACTTTCTAATTTGGAAATCTTTGGGTTTACATTGCTTTTCGCTCCAGTCTTGCCATTAGCTATTCTTGCCCAAGGAAACAAAGGGCTACCACCTCGCAACAGCAAAGAAACGTGACATAAACCCGAGGGCTACTGAGCTCAGGCATCTTGCAGGCCTGCTGCAGTCTCCTACTTTTCTCACAAGCAAAATACATGCTGAGTTACTCCTCTATCCCTTATAAAAGGGCATCAGCCCCTTTACTTATCCTGTGATTCTCGGGAAACGCACAGCACAAGACATATATATATAATTCTATATACAGACTTATTGACATAGCATGAAGTTACACATGGAAAGAGGTAATGACTGACGGGCTCTTCTTTCTTTCCATATTCTGCTTACAGTCTGGTCAAATAGGAACAAAAGAGGCACAGTTTCAGAAATCAGATTTATCATCTTCCCCAAAAAGTTATGCTTCATAAAAGTAAGACAGAGTTAGCAAATTTGCCTTCCCGATAGCTACACATTTGCAGCATTACATAATGCTTTCAGTCAGGCTAAAAAAAAGCTTAAACTTCCTGATCCAGGCAAAAATACAAGAGCTCCTATCTTAAATCTTTAAAAAGATATGTACAAAGTCTCTAAGAGAAAGGTGGAATATTTTGTCTTGACATGCAGTTTATATCAGGTATTTGGGAAGTGCAGCACTGAGAACAGACACCCCAGTCAGTCAGGGTATGTGTTTTTCATATCGTATTGCAGTGACTGGAGTCACACATCTCCACTCACTGCTTGACCTTCCAGCCTTATCTGTTTCACTTCCTACCGGCTGACTCCGTGCCTATCTGCTGTACTCGTTACAGTATAAAACGGTGTATTTGCTCTTTTAAAATGTTTTTGTAAAATCTCGCAGAAATACCAAATACATTACTAATAGCTATGCTATTAGATGTTAAATTACTAGTAATTAAAGCTGAAAGGAATGTTACAAAACAAGTTTTACAATGTGATTAACAGCTCCATTTGACATTCGTTCTCTAGAAATATCAACTACAGCAATATTGACAAAGTGCACTTAAAAAGAAAAAAACTAATGCCAGTATGAAAGTAATGGGAGGAAATGAGCAGCTGAAGTGGGCACTAGGGCTCTCCCAGAAGCTGGTGAACACAGAATTTTTTCTGAGCATCACGATGGGGAGATCTGCTGGATCCTCCTGGGTCTGGTCCCTCGGAAGACTTGAGATTCATGCGCAAGGGGATTCTCCACCTCAGGGAGATTGTACGTACAGCCTGCTATGTGCAAGACCATGGCAGCTACACAGTATTTAATGCAACAACCTCTTACTGCCATGGAAAGCAGATTTGCTTCCATTTCACTGAACTGCCCAACAGACACCTGACACTTGCCAACACCCTTCTGCTTCTTTCATCGTTACTCTTTTTGTGATCAGCTACAGGGGCAGAGCTGGCAGGTAACTTATCTGAAGGAAATTCAACTCACTTCTCAGAAACATTTACAACTTAGGTTTTCCCTGCCACAGACCTTATTTAAAACTAGAAGTCTCACAGTTTTGAAGTTTTGAAGTCTGCTAAAGTTGAACTCAAACTGAGCGCCAGTGAAAGCCCGAGCTGCCTGAACAGTTATGCTGCAATGGCACTGAAACTGAAGCTAAGGCGAGTTAGAGAAACTGCACCCAACAGGTTAGATGGAAACATAACTGCGCTGCACGCACCACATGCTGGCTGCCACACAGACGTTATTCTGCTGTAACTCAAGGGAAGAGAACTGGATCAGCCTGCCGGCATCTCACAGGAGGACGGAAGTTCTAGGGAAGGTTTGGAGAGGAATTACTTGGTGCTACAGAACAATGGAAATACCCCTGGCAGACAAACGGGCCAATAAAAAGGCATAAAGGATAAATTACTTGACTACAAAATGCAAACACATCAGAAGAGCAGTGCTGTGTACATAATTACGTTAGGTAGCAACAAAAACACGTAACACTAAAGATCCGTGGTTATTGTGGAGACTAAATATGCTGTTTTGCAATTAGTGGTGGTGGTTTTGTGAAGAAACATGTCCAGAGAACTTGTGTATGAGCACGTCTTTGTCACATAAGCAAGCATTCCCAACACCCCAATCATACTGATTGTTTTCAATAGGTATCGATGGTGAGCAATGCGGAAGTTTAGAGGCTTAGTAAATCGACTGTATTCTACCATTCTAAAAACAGGTTTTCTAAGAGAGCTACAATTACCAAAATGCCTTTTCATACACGCATGATTCACAAATTAGAAAATTACTTCAAACAGCTATAAAATATAATGCAGAAGTGGAAGAGTTACATTATCAGCAAGAATAAATGGCTTTGAAGATGCAGCATGTAAAGAACTATTTGGGAATACAATTAGATTTAAAATAGTTTAGTATGAAGAAACCGAATCTATTTTTAAACAAATTATCAAAATGAATCATGCAGATGACTTCAGTATTGGAAAAGTGAAGTCTGTTTTATCTTGCTGAAAACAACTCATGGTTGAACATGACTTGATTGTAGTGGGAGAGCTACACAGGACATGCAGCTACAGCGCATACTGCATGATGTGGCAGTGTGCACTGACAACTTGCATAACTGGGAGGACGGCAAATCAGCACTCTGCCTTTCAGCATCCTTTTCCAAACTGTGTACTTAAATTTTAGCCTGCATCACTTGCTGAGATTCTTCATTATTTAGAAGCATTCCTAAATTACTCCAAAGAACACTTAGATGCAGTAATGCTACCTAGCTCCTATACCATGCTTTTACTTTTTAAGCCTCCTAAAATAAGTATCACTGTACCCATTTTACAGCAGGGGAAACCGAGGCACAGGCGTTCTGGTGACTTATCCTGAGTTCAGTAGCCTACCTGGCTTTTCCAGAGAGCCATCGGTAGTACTGAAAGCAGAAGGCATGTACACCAAGTTTCAGCCACCCCCCAGCACTTCCCGACTAGCACATAGCACACTGAATTTTAAGATCACCTCTGGAAACAAGGTGGCCGACAATGAATTTTTCATCTCTGATAACCTAATTCAGAACTCACGGTAATTCTACACGGATCAGGTGAATCCACATAAATGCTCTAGGAACAGCCCCAGGTACGAAACAGAACTGCTCTGTTACCACTCAGACTTCTGCTCCCTTTCCAAAGCTCTTTTTTTTTTTAATTAAAAACTACCTGTTCTAAGAATAAAAAAAAAAAAAAATCAATAAATGAAGGTAAATACTGAAAATTCATTCCAGATGTAGTTGAGAAATATACACAAGAGATGAAGACTTAACAGCTGGGAGGGTTATCCTGTATCATCCTCCCAACTCATCCCAGTTTACATTACGAACTTTTCATTTGGCATTTAGGATACAAGCACCAGAAAACCGGTGTTCTTACTAAGAACAGAGAAGACAACAGCTGTGCAATGGACACTGCAGGATGGTAACTAAGTCAGTGCTGAAGCTGTCAGCATTAGCTCCTACTCTGTTTCTTGATATAGGTGGTTTAGGATGGCAAGTGTACAGACAAGAGAGCAATAGGGAAGGGTAGGAGGAAGAGTGGGCTGGGAATTAGCTCATGAAACATGATTTTGTAAGAAAAAGCTGTCTTGTCAAAACACGAATGTTTTGTAAAAATACACTAGGTTTTGACAACTACTCACTGTCACAGGCACAATTCCCAGGTTTTCCTCCCAGCCTTCCAGGTGGACTGCTTACTGATCTCCTGATGTCCCCGTCGCTGCGGAGAAGCCTGCTATGCCAGCTGCCCAGGACGTGCAGGGGACTTGGAAGTTCTGACAAGCACAGCTCCAACGCGGGAAAAGAAGAAGACTTCAGTAACCTGGACTAAGCCAAATCCTTGAATCACATCCACCCTCCTTTAGCAAGGTTCAAACCACTGTGCCTGTGCCAGTCCCAGTCTCACACTGCCCGCTATGTAAAGAGTCAAGGCTGAAGCAGCTCAGCTGCTGTGGAGCTGGAGGAGGCATAGTTCTGCACATCACGTATGTATCTGTGTCTGAACACTACCCCGTGGGTGGCAATGCCACGGACAGACAGCCTCTGCCAAGGGAACTGACGGCTCACGCAAAGCAAGGCATATGGTATGGCAGCATCACCCCAGCACAACATTCCTGCCAGCTGCATCCAAGATCCTTGCGACTCAGAAATACGGACGTGGGCAAGTGATTAAGCAAACGATGCCGAAGTTGTGCTATCCGAACTGGCAGAGCAGGCCGGCGTGGCTTGGGCCGCTCCTGCAGTCGGGGTGTCACCGCACTGCTCGCTGATGAGCACACACAGCTTCGGAAGGCCTGGCTGCAGCCAGCCTCTAGAAATGCCTCCAGCCATCTGTCATCGCTTCACTGCTGCCCAACAAATCCTGCCCTGAAAAAACCTGCAGTGCTCTCTTCCAATTGCTGTGGCTCAAACAAAGACCTCAAACGCAGCAGGAAGGCTGGCATCCTTTTTGGAACCTCTCAGCCACGCAGCCGGTGAGAACGGGAGAGATGCACACACCCTGCACGTGGCAGAAGTTCCCTCACCTCAATACCCACCTGGGAAATCTGCAAACATCCAAGTGTTACAGTGGCACAGTCCTGATCCAGGATCTGTCCAGCAAACAGTATCACATGAGTCGAGTTTTGCTGCAGAAGACAGGATCGGGTCACTCGGTGACCAGCACTGCCTCCAGCACAGCGGCTGTGAAGGCGCTGAGGACAGGGCAGGGCATCAAGCCTGACCCGGGAGGGTGAGCTGGCCCCACAGCTCGTGGGCTGCCGTCCTGAAGAAACTGGGGTCCCAGGGACCAAGGCTGCAGCCGTGCAGACTGAACAGAAGCAGACCCTGGGGCAGGAAGCCTGGCAAAGGGATCTGCATTCCTCAGAAACCAAATGGCCACGCTCCCTTGTTATTATTTTCCAGGAAGAAACGCAACCAGTGCTAGTGAGTGCTGCCCCGGTGTAACTGCTACATGGAAAGCCAAAGCATCAGCGTTGCACCAGCAATATTTTCTGCCAAAATCTTAGCGAAGGTACAGGGCTTGAACCCAGAACAGCTGCGAGGAAATGGTGTTTTCTGCTGCACCTGCTTGTTTTCTTAATGCACTGCCCAAAGAGCAGGAGGGAACATGCTTTAATGGCATTTAATATGAATTACAAAGCTTTGTTAAAATTACAGAAAGGGCGCTAGTGCTTGGGAATATTATTGGGCCCTAGAATACAGCTGGGTCACTGAACAGCTGGGGACTGGTCCCTGATGTGTCAGTCTGTACCAGCCCTGTCTCTCCCCATCACTGCCTGCCTGTGGCCCAGGAAACCTAAAGCTGCAGACCTCCTCCCCGGGGGGTGCTGCATACTGGCAGCCTGCCTGGGGCAGCGGGATTATGCAGGAACAGGTCACTTCATGCCAGCTGGCCCCAGCAGGTGGGAACAGATCTGGGAACGTTCTGATTGCTAGCAGGGATGTCGCCTCAGACAGGTAGGATGCCTTGTACTGGGAAGTCAACATGAATATAACGGAGCCCAGTGAAGCACAGGAGCCATCATGGCCCATGTTAAACAGCTGTAAGGATGTATGTGTCAGCGAGCAGCACTCAGCTCAACCCTACAAAGGGCAGTCTAACATCAGCCTGTAAGCAGAAGGAAGTTGGGCCTAATTGTGTGGCCAGCTTGAGATCACGCCCTTTGTTTGGTGACAAGCCCGGAATCAAGATGTAGCTTTGGAGGTTAGTCTTTGAAGTACTACAGCAGTCTTAAAGCTCAGACAACTTCAAATGGTGCTAAACAACAAAAGTCAGGGCTTCTGCTGTGAGGACTGACAGTCCCAGGGGTGCTGGGCTCTGCGCCCTGCAGGGGCAGGACGAGGAATAGAGACCCCTCCTCAGAAGTCTCTCTACTCTCAGCTCCAGCTCGCAAGGGGCAGCCTCAGGGCAACCCAGGAATCCACAAAGCCTGCTCAGTGTTCCTTAGGAAGGTTTGATTTGGAAATACTTGTGATTCCCAATTAGTTAACTGCTAATGCAAGAAGGGTTATAGTGCTAAAGATGTCTTTAAAGTTTGAAGCTGTAAAAAGCTGCTGGAGAAGTTCTCAGCTCTAATTTCATTTAGAAATGTCCTACTGTGAGAACAGCCCAAGATTTCTGAGAGTTCTGAAACATTTTGTTTGTTTGTTTGTTTCACTTCAGCTGTACTCAGAGAAACAATATTAAACATTTTTGACCAAAATCCTAGACATTTGATTAAATTTTTCCCTCTCAGTGAGGAGAATCATTATGTGCGCTCTAACAAAACTAATTCCCTCCTCACCACCATGTTTGCAACATCATTCTTTAGATACATACCAAAGTATTCTAAAGTCTAACTACAAAATTGAGCATCTATGACATAAGTGAGTACTTACCAAGCTCTGTGGGCAGCTCTTTTATAGGATTCCTTTCTAAAAGCAGAGTTTTCAATTGCCTTTGCAATAAAACAGAAAATAGTTGTGATGGTAAAAGCCAAGTTCATTTAATTAAACAGAAACATGAGAATATTTTTCTTCCTTAATTTTCTTCGTGCTCGTTTTGTACTACAGAAGGGAACCCAGGAGGCAAATGCATGGCTCTCCATTGCAAACATCAGTGCTGAAAAATGACATACCCCCAAAGCTTTCTGGTATGGCAATCTGAAGTTTGCATTTATGCCCATGAATTACCATATACTCCTTCAGTATTCAGTATTTGATCTTTCTTTGCAAAGCTTATCACTTTAAACTCTGATACTGACTGTTCCAATTATAAACTCATCATTTTGAGTTGTTTATAAATTTGCTGAGCTGCAACTGTTTGCTTTGTTGAGTACATTCCTCAGGCTACATTTGAGCTAAAACGGTTCAGCCGTTTTGATAATGATATTAGAAAAAACTATGCCCTATTTGTATTTAATTTCATAAACTATTTTTATTTTTTAAAAGCTCCAGTGTTCTTATTCTTGGAAGCAGCCTAGAAGTTTGGCATGGGTCAGGCATTCATCTCACATACTAACAGTTACGGCACATGGAGCATCTCTGATGTGAACTTTTGAGCTACCGAGTGTTGAGGATACGGTGGACATTGTGTCCAAAAGCAGGGAGGTTGTCCCTTGTTACCCTTGTAGCACAGAGGTACTGACATCAAGGCAGCTATGAAATGGAGACTACTAGAAAAAAGCAGCAAGAATTTCCTAATTTTGACTGCTTCATTTTGCCATTTTAATAAGATTATTTTCAGTAGCTGTTAAGTTTAACATCCAGCAGCATATCAGATCAAGTGATATTCTATAGAGAAAGCACTGTCCATGCCATGAATGAAGCATCATCCTACCAGTAAAGTTGATGTGTTTTTGTTTACCAGTGTTGCAATTTGACTTATTTTCTGCTAAAATTCAACAAAAACAAGAAGAAAGCTTGGTAGTTTGTCATAATATTTCTTTACCTCTAGTAAAGAGAAAACAAACCGAACATTTTGGCAGCTGCTCAACACTGGATTAACATTTGTGGCAATATTTGAAGACATTTCAATTCAGTCAGAAAAATGCAAGCACCATATTCGTGATCATATTTTTAAAGCAAAATATCCAATTCAGCTTAAAACAAACATGGAAGCAGTGAGGGACTCCCCACTTCAAACCCCAAATTCCTTAATAATTTAGGTATTACTGTATACCAGGTAAAATGCACCTTTACACTGCAGCAAGTAATACGGATGAAATGAGGTTACAAATTGAGGAATTCAAGTAATATTTAGTGAATATTTCTGATACGCATTTTCTAAATCTGAGCTGTTGTTCAAAGTCTGTGGAAAAATACAAACGAGTGTATTACATGGTGGGACAAATGGCTGGCATGGTATTTTCTAGGGAGACACACAGTGAATACCCTAGTCTCACAGGGTTTCAACCAGTTGTACAATGATGGCCGTATAATTCACAAGCTATAACATCACTCCCATCCATTTTAAGAACAACTTATGAAAGCTATTTAATAGATGAAAACATTAGACTCGACATTTTCCAGCTATTTTTAGAGGCATAGCCTTCATTTACTGCATTTCTCTAATCAGAAGTTGAATATATAATCATTCATAAACAACTGACCTTAAAATACCCTTAAGCATCTTATTTCAATGTCACACTCTTTTAATTGTGGAAAATTCCATTGCATATACCATTCAAGGGTTGTCTTCTTTTCCTTACTACTCTTCACAGAAAAGTTTCTTTTAGAACCTGAAGCGCATACATTCCTGTGTCAGTTTCTTCTTCCAGCACACATCATTCCTAATTACTATACATCATGTTTGTGGTCTTCAACTGAGAAGTAAGGATTGTCCGAGCACATTGAAAAACTGGCGAGAAATTAGTTGTGGTGATCTCAGCAACATGACAGCAAGCGCACTTTTCAGGGTCACAGCAACATTGTGGACACCCTTCTTTGCACTCCCCAGATAAATCAGTGACAGCTAATTAATCCTTCCAACAGTTAATTACCATGTCAGATGACTATCAAAAACAGATTAATGGATAAGGTTCTTTGACTAAACCTGTCCCTCATGATCAGTTACAAGAGACGTGATGTTTGTATCTGTGGGTCCATGTTTTCACCTCACATGCTGCACTAACATTAGTCAGCTACCGTCAGTAAGCTTTATTCCATTTTATGAGAAAAATACTAACAGGACGTACATTTCTGAAGTGTTTAGAAATTCACTAACATAATATTAATTGGACCTCTCACTTCATCTGTGTTTTAGCAAACAAAAATAATCTTATACATTGTTCTCCTGCACTGAGGTTAATGCCAAACAAAAGCAGGTAAAAGTCAGACTGTTACAATGAAATTGCTGTAAGGCAAATAGAAGAAAAATACATTTTTTATTAAATTGCCAGTATGACCAACAGTCTTACCTGTGGTAACCAATTCCAGGGGGAAGAGCTGTAATCTTGTTAAACCGGAGATCCAGCCACACAAGATGTGGCAGCTTTTGAAATAAATCCTCAGGAATCATCGATATGGCATTTCCCTCCAGATGAAAGTGCTGATAGAGAAAAAACATAAACATGTATTAAATCCAGAAATAGGAACTGTTCCTTGGCACAGTGTTGAACATGGAAACTGTAAACTGCTCTACACTTTTACAAAAAGAACAGTTAAACAAGATTAAGGGATACACAGTTCTAAGTTATACACAGGATTTAAGAACCTTAAAAACAACGCAAAACACGTATTAAAGATCCTATCTAAGAATCTGTAGTTCTCCCATTCATCTGACAAAGCAACAACCCTTAACTGCCTTACACTACATTCAAGCCAAAGGTATTAAAACACAGCAGCATACCCACCTTTATATCAGGCTGTTTATATATTTCCTCGGTAAGATGTGTAATATTTTTTCTACTAACATCAAGTGTACTTGAAAACGATGACACACACTTTTCAACAGCCTTCCTGATCTCTTCTGACGAATTAGAACCAGACAAGTTTCTGTTTGAGATATTCATCTCCAAAGTTACCACTGCCATTAAGCCCTTTGTAATGGTTGTCATCCATTTGTCTGCAAGCCAAAAAAACGAGCTCAGTAATTCAGACTGATCAACTGAAGGCAGGTCACGATCCGAGAAAAACCACACAGTATTTTGGAAACAGAACGTCTACAAAGCGAGCTTCCCTTTATGTTATTTCCTGATTGTCCCCGGTGTTATGAAGCGCAGTGTGATACAAAAGGCACATCGTGTCTGTGTGTACATACTTATGTATAACTTTACAACGCACATGTATAACATAAGTGTCTGTATGGGCCCACCAGGCCCACCGATCCCCCTGCCTCCCGCAGCCGGACCCGACGGCGCTCGGAGTCCCCGCGGCCTGCGCCCTGCCCAGCTGTGCCACGGGGCAGCGCAGGCAGCACGAGAACGCCTTTAAAAAAAAAAAATAAATAAATCGCGTTAATTTCTAATGGTTTTAGCGGGTGCTACAGCGGCAGCCACGCTTTCCCTGAGCCCTCTAGCCGTGGGCCCCGCGCTGCCGAGGCCCCGCGGGCGGCGGCCGCGGCCCCGCACTCCGGGCCCGGCAGCGAGGCCCGGCCAGACCCGCGGGCGGCCCCGGCACCCCCCGGGTCCCCCGGCCGCCTC
>NC_048898.1:35484520-35512088 GCF_011077185.1 Oxyura jamaicensis | reverse complement strand
GCGGCGCTTAGGGCATGCCAGGCGGCTCGCCCCGATGTTTCACTGGGGCAAGTGGAAGAAGAGGATGGGAGCGAGCGCCTCGTCCTCCAAGAGACCCGTCTTCGACGAGAGGGAGGACGGTGAGTGCGCACCTGTGGAGCCCCGCGGGGGGCGGGCGGGGGTCAGGGGGCAGCGTGCCGAGCCGAGCCGTGCCGTGCCGAGCCGAGCCAAGCCGCGCCGCGCGGGGGCACCGCCGGAGCGCCAGCCGCTGCCAGGCCGGGTGCCGCCGGCCGCGCAAGTTGTGAGAAGTGCCCGGCGCTGCGGAGCGGTCGCCCCGTCCCGTGCTGGCGGAGCGGGGCTGAGTGCGGGGCTCCCCGCGCCGTGCCGTGCCGTGCCGGGCTCCCCAGGCGCCGTGCCGCTCCGTTACGGGGCGGCGGAGCCGGGCTGCCGGCGGCCCCGGGAGAGGCGCCAGGCCGGCGGCGTGGAGCCCGCTCCCCTGGGTGCCCCCAGCCCCCGGTGCTCCGGGGCCGCCGCGTTACCCCGGGTCAGCTGAAGGAAGCGCGCCCGGTGCCGGGAGGCTCGGGGCAGCAATGCTGGTGGCGGGGGCACGGCCCCCCTGGGAGCTGAGGCCGCATGGTGCCCCTGGCAGCCGGGCGTCGTGTCCGGGCTGGGCGAGCCGCTGCTGCATGCGCAGCTGGGTGATGCCACCGGCACGTCTGGTTAGTGGTTAGGGTAATGCACATTGCGTTACTGACCCTTGCACCTCTGTACTGTTACTAAAGCGGAGAGGAGCTGGCTGTTAGTGCCACCAAATTGACCAGGGAGCGCCAAAGTAAATCCTCCTTGGAAGGAGCGCTGCAGGCAGAGTCCTTTAAAAGCCCTCTTTGTGTGTACCGGCAGTGAGCACGGCAGTGGCCGTGGGACTGCCGGGTGCGTGCGGTGCTGCGGGCTCCACCTGGGCTGCGTGTGCCCAGCGAAAAACCTCTCGTCTTGGATATGGTGTGCACGGGAACAGCAAGCACGCCGAGGGGAAGCACTGAAATTGGAGGTTTGCTGCGTGATCCAGAAAGCACCGCGTTGTGAGCCGAGCCTACGTACGGCCAGTGTAGAGACACTGACCTTTGCAGGTGCGTGGGCGTTGGCAAAATCCTGATGCCATCTAGTAAGGTGTTCTTAAGCAGCGCTTTTGCAGTAGTGGAGACTTCCTAGGACGTTACTTTCTCAATATCGCCTGGCTTTTTGTCACGGCTCGTTGGTGTGCTGGGAGCAGTCGGTGTTGTTCTGGCGAACTCCTATTTACTGGCACAGCAGGGTTGCTATGGAGATCCCTTAAGACATTCCAACAACTTCCTTAAATAAAGCAGCCAGTTAATGCTTTCGCTTTGTGTGTGACATCATGCGGGAGAATTACTAGTGCTGACAATTTCAAGTAAAATAATAATAATGATAAATTAAAAATAGATTAGCACGTGAAACTCTACCCATAGGCTCCCAACGATGCATACACCAGAGTGAGCCTGGCTGCCTAAATGCAGCGGTTAAACCCTCTTGGTTATGAAAGGCTGTACGTAAAGGGAAGGCTAGCATTTATTGTAACGTGTACCAACGCGAGGTCCAGAACCTGCCCTCAGAGGAATCTAGCTACAGATGCCACATTTCCAAGGCAGTAGACCCGCAGCGTCACGCTGCCTGATGTCCTTAGGAGGGGTATCAAGGCTTACATGACCGAGGCTTTTGGCCAAGTAGACGTGGTCAAACCAGGGTGTGGTTGGGTTTTTGGGGCTGGGCAGTAACGAGTTTGTCCTCAGGTTAAAGGCCTGGTGCTGGGGGGCTGTCTGCAGGTAACCTCACAAAGAAGGCGGCACCACCTTCTCTGCAGTCTGGGCTGCCCAACTTCAGCTCCCTGCTGCTGGATCTGACCTTGATAAAACCGACGGGCCTGCTGCTGTATTTCTGCCTTGCTAAACGCCAGCCGTGACCGCAGCCCTCTGGTGAGCTCCTTGGTGGGTTGTGGCACTGAGCACTGTGAGGCTGTGACTGAAAGAAAATCATCTTCCTGCCACGGGTCTCCTCGGCCCCTCCAGCTTTTACAGCATCATGCTCCGTTCATACCAGAACAGATCCCGCTGTTTTTGCGGGGATCAAACCACCTCCAAGCGCAGTGTCGGTGTAACCTGTGGTCAGCCCTTGCTGCTTATGAGGGGTGTGCGGCCCCGCGGCACCACGGAGAGTCACAGCCCCACACGGCCACCCTGCTCCCGCCTTGCGTCCCGCTGTGGCTGCTGCGCCCTGCTCTGCCCTGCTCCGGCCGCCTTCTGCTAGCCCTGAGCCCGGGTGTGGGGACTGCCAGCTTCCAGCGCGGCTCGTCTGAGCTGTCCTGGAAGCAGGGCCTTGGCATCTCTTGCTGACACTCGTGTTCTTGGTGTGGAGCTTGGCTGCAGCGTGTGCGTTTTGCTGTTCCGTGTTGGCTCATAAAATCTTGAAATGTTTCTGAGTGTTTCAGAGTCGGGGTTCAAGGAACTGGATAGCTGACTTTGACAGGGGAGTGTCGCTGTGTTTTGTTTGCTTCCAGAAAGCACTGGGACCTGCAGGGAATGGTTCCCGTCCCCTTTGGGAATGTCGACTCAGGAGCTTTCGTTTACATAGACAGCTTGGCATGTGCATAAGCTGCTAAAACAACATCGGTTGGGGTGTGTGCGCCAGCCTGGCCATCCAGAGAGGCTCGGCAGCCTTGCCTCTTTGACAGCAAGCGTTTGACGAGGTAGGTTGTGCCTTGATCCTGAGCAGAGAGGGTTAATGACTGTGAAAGGGGAAAAAAGGTAAGGAAAGAAGAAGTAAAAGAGCTGGAAAAAGCCTAAAAGGTTGAAGACGCTTAAAGCTGTTGTGTGCTGGCATTAAGGTGGCCTGAAGTCAGCTGTAGCAGGCTTAGGTCATTATTGCCATGTATTGCTGTGCATCAGGAGCTGGTCCTTGTCTGTAAGGGCTGTAGGGTTTCTTCTGTATACCCATAAGAACCTTCTGAAAGCTCGTTAGCTGGTCAGGGAATGTGGGCAGTTAAGATTTTCTACTTCAGAAAAGCCCAAACAAACGTTTTGTTTGTTTTTTGTTTGTTTGTTTGCTTTACCAAATGGGGAAAAAAGATGTCACTGTAAACCCAACAGGAACGTTTCAACCTTTCAATTTTAGAAACCGTTTGGCAGATGTGCTCAGACTGTGAAAGAGGCGAAACCTGAGGGAGAGGCAACACAAGGAGCGCGCGGAGGTAGCGCCGTGGTGCTGCCCACAGGTCTGTGCGGGGCGAGGGGCGCAGCGCGGTGTGCCCGCAGGTGCTGTTATATCCACAGGGTGCGCTTTGGTCGTGGCTGCTCCTGAGTCAAAGTGGCTTACTAAAAAAGCGTATGTAAATGTAAACGGCAGTATGTAAAACCATCTGGCACCGCCCGCTGAGCTGTTCTTCCTCTCGCTTCCGAGGAGGTGCCTGGTCCAAGGGCTTTGTGCCTGGTTGGTGACACTGCAGGTTCCCAGCGGATTTACGGGGCTGTAATGTGGCAGCCTAATTATGTTTGTCCTGATTAGTGTTTTGTGTCAGGCAGTGTATGCCAATCCCTCGTCTGTCTCTACCAAAGCGCTGATGACTTGGCGCACCGTCCGGCCTCCTCTCTTTAATCTTGCTTGCTCGATAAAGTTGCTCTTGGTGCAAGGCCCCAGTTGTGCAGCTCCTGCAGCCGACCAGGCTGGCTGCGAGATGCGCGTGGCATAGGGCTGCTCGCGGCCTTACGTGGTGTGTCCGCGAGTGTGTGGGCTTTCCCTCACAAGGAACAGTCTGTGCTCACAATGCTTTGGCTCGGGTGCTGGAGGGAGCCGGCCCCGACCTGGGACTTGGGGTGAGCAGGCAGAAGGAAAGATGTGATACGTGCACTTCCCGAGGGGAGCACGGGGATGCTCGTCTGCGTGCCCAGGGTACGTGACCCTGCTGGCAGGCGCTCTGCCCTTCACAGCTCCCCTTGTGCAGCACACAGCCAGGCCTCCGGTGTGGAACCCCTGTGGGGTGCGGTGGCGGCTGGGGTGCTTTGTGTGGGCCTCATGTGGCTCCCGAGGGGCCAGCTGCCGTTTGCTGAAGCTGAGGCATTTCAGCTTTAGGGACACGCTGGGCCCGCAGGGCTCGTAGCATCTGGGCGGTGTGTGGGAGCTGGCCCTGGCTCTCTCCCTGGTAGTCCTCCAGAAATGTGCAGGAGTTTGAAGGGCCCTGCAGCAGCTGCCGGCACGGCTCCCATCCCCATGGAAACAGGCGAGAAGTTGCAAAACCTGGGGTAACGTGCTTAAAATAATCTCCATTTTAATTTCAAACAATGTGTTGGCAGGCTGTGGGACTACACGCGCACCAGAATACAGATCCCTCTGCCTCATCGTGATAATCCGGTGAGCAAGACCCCGGGTGATGCGCTCTGGAGCTGCTCGGTGCACAGAGAGGCCGCGAGGCGTGCGGGTGCCTCGCCTGCCCTCACCCTGCGCCATCCCTGCGGCTCTGTGCTGGAGGCTCGGGACCGAGGGACGCTCCCTCGGGCTCCCCTTTCATTTCGGCTCCAGTTGTTGCAAAGGCGTGAATTAAGCTGTGTCAGGCTGTGTTGTTGTTCTCCTTTTGCATCCTGTTTTCTGATCCCCTGGGAGTGAGACGTCCAGCCTGTTCCGCAGGGCTAAGCATTACTTTTAAGGTTGAGATTCTCTCCCCCACAATCAAGCAGGGACCTTGGGAGCGATGAGGGCACAGCGTGGGACTGACCCTGCAGGAGGGAGGGACGGGAGCAAAGCTTGACTTCCCCTGGGCCTTTCCTTGTGTGCAGTGCGCCTGTGCTTTGTGCCCCTTCCTCGAGGCCGCAGGTCTCCGTGCACCCTGCTGCCTTGTGCGGCCGGGACTTCTGGGGGATGGGACCCCCAGACCCGTCCCCAAGAGGCCAGGAGCCGTTGCCGTGCCCCGTGCCTTATACCCAGTGTCCTGAGGGCGGCAGGGCCGTGGGCGCTGCGCAACCAGGCGCTGCCCCTTGGGTCGGGGAGCTCTGGGCCCGGTGGGGCACCTGTAAATTCCCATTTCTGTAGGGTCAAGTACAGATCTGCTAAGCCTCCGTGCTCTCTGAATTGCTTATTACTATTATTTTTTTTTTTTTTCCTAAAATGGAGGTAAAGAAACTATCCCGTGGGGCAGCCAGGGACCCGCGCCTCTAGGCCTGCGTAGGTTACCCATCCGAAAATCCCCGACCGGGCTGCAAAGCAAACCTTTTGTTGTCGCCTGACTCTTAGTGGCTGTGGGCTGGGAGCACAGATGCCTTTGCCTGTTATTTAAAAACAAGAGGAAAAAAGCATTTATGCATCAAAGTGGTAACTAAGTAAGTATCTGGGGGGGAGGAGGGAGTGAAAATTGCCAGGAGGTGTCAGAAAAGCTGGGTTTAGTATTGCCTGTTGTTGTTGTTGTTCTTATTCTGTTTGAAATCTTCCTTCTCCCAGATCTGTGGCTTTTGTTGTGTGTAGTTTACCCAGAGACAAGTTCTCGCTGCGGCCCGACATCCCAGTGAAAGCAGGCGCTCTGTTCACGCTAAGGGTTTGCACCTTTCCGTTACCACGGCTAACCGGAGCGGGTCAGCGGCGGGCCCGGGGGTGCTGCTGGGCAGGGCCTGCCCACGGCCTCCGCCGAGGGTCCGCAGCCAGCGGTGGGCTCGGCGCTGCGGCAGCCTCCCCGGGCGAGTGGGCTCGCTTTTAACACAAACCTGCATCGGGGGTCCGTGCCTACAGCCCATCGTACCCGTTTGTCCCCGACTTGGTAGTGAATGGGGTGTGGTGGGGCAGGGCACGAGGTGGAGCAGGCCGCGGTGCAGGGCTGGCAGCGATGCCTCGGCACCGCCTCCGCTCCCGGGGAGGGAGAGGCAGGAGAGGCGTGCGGGGTCACGCTGCGAGGCGCGATGGCCGTCTCGGCAAGTTGCCGTGGGGTCTTGAGGTCACCGCATCGGTTTGTTGTGGAGACAGTGCTGCAAGTGTGTGCCGTTCTTGCTGGTTTTCTGCTGAAGGAGCTCTGTGTGTGAAGTTTGTGTGTCACGTAACGCAGAGATGGTTTAAATCCAGCGAGCTCGCTAATGGCAGACCACGAAAATGAGTAGTTACCTGCCCAGCAGTTGGATTATTGGCTCCTTCTCCTCCAGAAATAATGAATAATTCCTCTCTCATTTTACTATCCACGTTGAGGACCGCAGCCTGTTCAACAGCGCTGAAGCTAACCTGGAGAAATACCGGTCTGGTTTGCACCAAAGGGGGGGGACAAAACGTCTTCCTCTGCACACTGCAGAATTGCACTTAGGTACAACTGTCACGGTTGCTTACCTGAAGTCATGCTTTATCTTTCACTTGTGTTAGCTTATATATTTTTGTTTAAATCTTCTAATTTGCAACTGTTTAAAAATGTAAACCCTCTTTCAAAGAGGTGATACAATATGCGTGGAGGCTGGAAATGTTTCCTGCGTTCATTAGGTACTTTGTTCTATCAAATCTTTTTATTTTTTTCAGGTTTACTTGGCCATTCTCTGTTTTACGATTTTACCATTAGCAATTTAGACACGGCCTTCCTTTTGTGAACTGTCTTGCAGAACTGCATTGCTTGTCTTGGTCCAGCGCCGGGTGGTACAGGGTCGTGGCATCGTTCTCCTGCCTCTGCCCCACACCAAGCTTTCCATCTCAGGAAGCTCTCTTGACATCGAAAAGATGTCAGCTGGTCAAAGCATTGTCAGGGTAAGCAAGTTGCAAATTTTCATACTTCATTTAGCAGAGGTCCAGCATACACCACAGACTCATCCAAGGCTGCTGTGGGCTTTGTGTCTCTGAATGTTTCAGCGCTCGTACAGCCATTTCGTCTTCCAAGTGGGACGGAGACACCCTTTGACCAGGACAAATTGTGACAGAAGCTCGTGGTGTCAATATTCTCAGGTGAAGGGTTCCCAAGCAGTGTTTGTCTGAGCAGAGTTTGCATTGCTGAGACCCTGCAGGTGATGTCCTCGAGGGAACTGACCCGGGCAGCGTGCCCAATGCGAGAGCCCCCGATCTCTGCGCCTGGAAGCACCGGGGGGCTGCCGAGACGCCCTGGGAGCGGAGATGGAGGCCGGCAGGGCAGAGCCTGCTGCCTCTCTGAAGGAGCTGCCTCCCTGTGTCAGGTCAGGGGGAATCGCTGCCTCTTTCCCACTGCCTGCCCTGCCTGCAGTGTCACAGAGCTGAAGCCAGGGTCACCTGAGTGCGGCAGGATGGGGAGGAAGGGGTTAGAGCTTGTGTATGGCTCCGGCTGGGAGAGTGCTCTGCCAGCCTGCTCCAGTGAGGCTCCAGGAGGCGCACAGCCCATACAGCAGCCCTGTACCTGCAGTAAGGTAATGCAGGATGTCACAGGTAACCTCTGGCTGATCACTGCTTCTCTGAGTGAAACCATGACCATGGCATCTCCCTCGCAATAGTGGCTGTGCGGTGTTGCTGCACAGCCCGCGTCCGCCTGAGCTTGGGGGTCCCCTGGCTGAGCTCGGGCTGATGCGGTGATGTTCCTAGCGCTGACACAGAGTGTCCTGCTGAACTCAGCTCCATCCCCGTGGTATTTTTGCTGTCCAGTGCAGGATCTTGCAGTTGTCACGCCCTGTCTCATGTAGGATCATCCCAGACATCTTCTGAAAAAAAAGGAAGAAAGATTATGCAAGGCCTTGAGGGGCAAATGAGTTTATGGGAAGTCGTAAAAGAGGAGTTCAGGTGAAAACACACCCTGATGGCAGCAGAGGCTGCCTGAAGTCAAGTAAGGGAAAATTAACAAGCCTGACTGCGACTCATGGGGTGCTTGACTGATGGGGAGGGAAAAGGGCAGATCGAGAAAAGTAATCAGAAATCCAGTTCAGGTAAAATGTTAGATCAAATTAATACTTCATCTGTTCTCTAAAGGGCACAATCGCTACAATCCATTTAAAGCAGACTTTCTGTGAATTTAGAGTAGCAGGTAAGATGCATGCTGTGAGGGGTCTAAACACCTTATTGATCACCTTCCTGCTATGTAATGATAACCTTTCCCGTTCTGCTAGCATTTCCACTGAAGCCTGCAGCCGCATCGTCCCGGGGCTATGAATGCAATTAGATGGAGTCGATCAGGAGCTGCAGCGCGTGGTTGCAGGTAGCTTTGGGACACCCGTGCTGGCAGTTCTCGGACAGGAGACATGCACGGGGATGCTGGGCGTGTGAAGGTGTTTGTGGTGCTGCTCCATGCTTCTGGCTGGCAGAACGTCAGCTTGTATCGTGTAAAATGTAAAACCTTGTTGGAAATGGAAAAGGTGGTTCTATTTGATAAAAGTATCAAGTCATGAAAAGAATGCAGCTAATGAAGCGGTGAGCAGTGTAGAACCGCATGCAGCTGCTTTAGCTCTTGCGTGGCAGTGGATCGTGTATGGCGCATCGTCTGTAGGGTGTGCATGTACCGGGGGGAGCCCTGATGAGCCCTTGTGTAGGGACACAAGGCGCGTTTCCTTTCAAATGCCTGCTTATTTCTCATGGGAATGCCTTAAACTGAAGATGGTGGGTAATGTTTGCGTGGAGCTGGCAGCGGTGTTTCTCTGCATTTGGATTGGTGTTTGGGCTTTCGGCTCCCCGTGGCCATGGCCGAGTTCTCGTTGCCGTGGCCCACCCAGGAGAACCCGGTCGGCAGGAGCTGCCGAGGAGGTCGGCCCTGGGACGGGCAGCAGCCCTGCCTTCACATGCTGCCGCTGTGCTGAGTCCAGGAAGCCCCAGGTAGCTGCGCGGCGTGCTAACGTGCTCCTCTTGCCGCCTGGCCCAGGGTCCCGGTAACAGCGCACGGGTATTAACCACGGGCGATACCTCCCCGTTGTGTGGCGTGGCGAGAGGTCGGACAGAAGCAACACGGTGCCAGGTAGTGGTAACGGCAGGGTGCTGAGTGGCACCTAAAGCCAGAACGCGGAGATGTGTGTGCTGCGGGGAGCTGGCGAGGAAAGAACAACGATAGCTAATCTGTGCTTTGGCATTAGTCTCCCCAAGGACACAGAGCAGGGTGGCTCGTGAGCAGCTTAGCTTCCCCTAACAACAGGAGATAAATGTCAGTGTCCTCTTCTTCTCTCCCCTGTTCTTCAGGAATTAAATTGCTTTAGGTGACAGTTACGGAAAATTAGAAGTGCTCAGGACGTGTGGGAACAGGCGGCTCTGAATACTGCTAAGCAGTGAGGTATGACAGTGCGTGATGTTGATGTGCTCAGTTACAGCTAGGCCGTTTACGGGGTCCCTTCCAGTACCTGGGCCTGGTGCGGAGAGGCGGGCGCTGCGTGACGTCCTGAGCCCGCAGCCTGCTGGTGTGACTGCGCGCGCTGCGTCCTGACAGGCTGGTGGTTACCCGTCCCGGGTAAGTAAATTAAACAGCAATTAGTGGTGTATTTACAGCTCAAATGACAGCTCTGGAAGCTGATAATTTTCATGTATTGTTCAAAAAATAGACCTGCTTGGTTCTGTGGTTATCAGCAGAGAGTTCATGTGCTCCCGAGGCCGACACGTGCTCTGAGTGGCTTTGGAGTTAACCTGCAAGAGGCTGTTCAGTGAAAAAGCCGCCCTGCTGTTAAAGGCCTTCATTTTGTTACAGCCTAGCTGTCCGAAGGTCCAAGCGATCATGTATTTATCTGGTTGGTGTGCTGGGTACAGCATGTTGCAGTACTGAAGTGTGCTGAGAAACCGCAGCAAAGCGGTGAGGGTAGGTGAAGATACAACCGCGTGGCGCTGTGCGCAGTGCCTCCGGACAGCGTGCTGCTGCGGGACTCCCCGTGTCTGCGTGGTCTGCGCAAGGGAAAAGCACAGCTGCCTTTGCTCAGGAAAATAGTTCTTTCATTTCGGGTTAAGTCCCTGACCAAACCCTTTCCCCCCACAACCAATCGGACAAACCCCGAACAGAACCCACGACTAAGCAGAAGTCAGCATCCCTACTTAAAATACTGGCTTACGATGCGTGTCCTGTGAATTTAGAGGGATTACCTGGTGGCAGCAAAAGGCCATTGTCCACGTTTCAGACACACAGAGGGGGGAAGAAGGGAAGGGATCACGGAAATTCAGTAGTAACTAGGAAAAATTAGTTGATGATGAACTGTTGTGGTATATAGGAGACTTGCACCAAAGACACTTCTGAGCACCGGGCTTTAATTTTATTGGTGTATGGACAGGTTAATTAGTGTGAGAGCATGGAGAGAGTACTTACTTAGATCCCCTTTACTGGTCACTTGAAGAATTCCCATGTTCTAATCCTGGTCCCTGAATACATTGACAAAAGTCAGGAGGAGGAGGCTTGGCAAGGCTTGCACTGAAGCTCTGGCTCCTCTGAGCAAGCGGCTCTCCCGAGGGTTGGGTGGGATGTCTGAGGAGGGCTGGGCTGCGATGCATGCCGGTGAAACGGAGTTGCAAAGTCATGTGTTTAATGTCAGTTATCCATCCAGGACGCCATCAGGATCAGCCAAGGCCCTTCCAAATCTATTCTCCAAAGACCACCCAAGCAGCGCAGCGCATGCACACAGCTGAGTTGTCTCTGGACGTCTGATGAACACAGCTTTCTTCTCCTTGCAAGCAGCTTTTTGTTGCTACTACCATTTCTGTGCTATTTCAAGTACAGAAAAAGCACTTTCGAAGCATTGGGTAGCAAGTGTGTTGCTGAGGTGTGACACTCCCTGTCAGTGCATGCTGCAAACACCCACAAGCCACTGCCATGACAACTGAGCAAAAATGAGATCTGCCCAAGTATATTCCGGGCTGTGCAGTTGGTCTTTGCACACCACAGCCTCCAGCTGGCCCTGGTGGTTGGTTACCCCTCGGATCAGGTTGGCAGCGGGTGAATCTCGTACCGCAGCTGCCGCTGATGCTAGTTGGACACGGCGTTGCCCTTATGACTCCGGGTGTTTCTGCTGTCAGGGTGATGTTGTATCTCGTGAAAGGCCTTTTTAAAAGCTGTGATATGTAGGATGCTAAATGACCTTGTAAAACGTGTGTATAATCCACTGGGAATTTGTATGCTGCATGTTTGTTTTATATCTTGCTGGTTCTGTTTTAATGGAAACTGGTAGGCAAGACTAGGAAGTAGGAAATACAGAAAATAATATATATCAGACGTGGATTGTTTGTACCGTAGGAAAATGTGTTTCGTGCTTTACAGAAAATAAGGCTAAAGCCTGGTCCCAAGTAATTTGCACTTGAAAGACTCAATTCAGTACACTGCAGTCGTGTGAATAATTCATCTACGCCCAAGTGGTCCCCACAGCTCCGTACCGAAGGGCTGGCTGCAGGCAGCGCCCGCGGGTGGGCAGGGTCTCTGCCTGGAGCAGGAACACCTCTGGCACCAGCGCGCAGCCGCCCGGGTACCTCCTGGCTGTGACCTTGGGGTGTTCCCGTTGCCTTCATACATCATCGCACCTGCAGGCGGTCATGAGCACGACCAGGCAGGTCAGCAGGGGTTTGGGCTGTTGCTGTGAGCTCTGCATAACCTCCCTGGGTTCCCCAAACGTTAAGGGACGCCTGGTCAGCAGTCAGGCCCGTGGGGGAAGAGGCGCAAGCAGAGCAGCGCGTGGCGTCGGGAGCGGAGAGCTGCTGGTTGACTTGACCCCTGAGGATCTCACTGTGCTTGGTTGTTCCTCCCGTGCAGCTGCTGCCTGCCACCTTTATGGAGGGATTCTCGGAGCCACTCGCCTCCCAGTGTGCCGGCAGGGGCTGTGTGCCCGGCAGGGGCTCTGCGGCTGCAGCCAGTGTCCAGCACTGTGGGCACGGTGCTCATGGGGGGCACCAGGAGCGGCCGGGGGTAGCTGGGGAGCCGCCTCGGGCTGCGGCTGCGCGGGGACACCGGTGCCTTGTGCTCTGTGCAGTCCCCAGCAGGAAGAGGCCTGTCGGCAGCGCGCTGTGGTGTGTTTGGCACAGGGTGAACTCGGTGTGCCGGGGCACTCGCACTCGCTGTTCATTTTTGCTTGATTAGTTTTTATTTCGTGTTAAATGCCACAGCGAGAAAAATTGCAAGCAGGTGTCAAAACAAGCGCAGTTGCAGGAGGAGAGCTCAGGGATTGATTAATGAGTGTTTTCAGCGTGTTGTGTGTTTTTGTGTGTGGCTTTCTGATATAAAGATCAATGTGTGAAATTCCTTTAAAAATAGCGGGTCTCCTTTAACCAGAACAAATTGCTTCTGTTCATCAGAACGTTGAGTAATGTCAACAAACAATTCAGTCACTGATTGCCCCTCAACAATACTTCAGAAATAATGTTAGTGTAGTGTTTCTGCTGGCCTTGGCTCAGATTTTCCTGCGCTCCGTCCCACACCACTGAAGGTATCCCCTCTTCCTTCTGCCTTGGGACGGGTTTCCAGTTGCTGGTTCTCTCCTTGTCTGCCGAGGCTGCAGGAGGGTTTGTTTCTGTCCGCGCTGCTGGAAAGCCCGCGGACCAGCAGCCCTGGTGCGAGCGGCCCTGGATGTGCCCCAGCTGCGCTGAGCACCAAGCACACAGCGCCAGCAGTCCCTCGGGGAGCTGCCTGCACGGTGCCCGCACACCACTGCTGCCCAGGGAGCTCCAGTGCCCGCTGGCACCCGCATGGGGCCGGGGAGCAGGCGCTGCCCTCGGCTCAGCAGGCGACGGGCCGGGTTTCCCTCTCTCGTTTTTAAAGCCTTTTGCATGAGGTGTTGTCTTCTGAGAGCCGGTACTTGGCAGTGTTCAAGAGAATTTCTTGTCACAGAAATGGGATGTCTGCTTTCCCCAGAGAAGTTAAACTTTGTAAATAATTCTGTTTGCCGTTTCCTGTACATTTGGGTCTGTTTCCTGCTGTTGGGTTTAAATGAATCCCGAGCAGCAATTGTCATCCACTCTGTGCTCCTGTGGTGCGGGGTGGGCAGGCTCAGTCCCTGTGCATGCAGGCAGCCCCTCCGCTGAGCACACCTGCTGAGACACCTGCCTCTGGTGCCCGCGGAACAAGGAACGGATTTGTTGGCTTTGGGGAGAACCGAAGGGAATTAGCGCTCTTAGCCGGGGTCAATCCTACCCCGGCAAACCAAACTTCTCAAGTGTTAGTTAATTTCTTGTGGCTATGTCTTTTCTTCCTTTGCAGACTTACCTACATTGCAGGCATGTATGGCTGACAACCACTAATTTATTATCTTGATAATAATTTTTCTTTCTTTACAAAAAAGAGCCACTCATTGCCAGAGGTCTGGGAGCAACTTGCCTGATGAAGGAAGGGGATGATCCCAGAGATGTATGGCAGGGTACAGCACCACGTGTGCAGATACCAGGGATCACAGCGAGATAAAAAGATCCCCAAGCTTCACGAGTGCGTTTTGTTCTGATAATTCTTGTCTTTGCCCCCCTTTGAGCTGAGGGCTGCTGCTTAGCTGAATTCATCACGGTGCTCGTGCTGCAGGCTCCTTGGGATGCTTTGTTTTTCCTCTCAGAGCCCCACGAGCCACCGGCATTGCTGGCCTGCGGTGTGCGTCCTCTCTTACGCTGTGTTTGTCAAAAAAGCGTCGGGCACTCGCAAAGCAGCGTTTCCCACAGGCGTTAAAATCCCGAGGCACTGCTGGTGGAAGAGCACGTCGGTTTATCCTAGCTGAAGGTATTTTGGGAGCGCGTGTCTGCTGCTCGTGAGCTTCCAGGACAAAGATAGGACTGAGCTCTTAAAATAGTGCTCCGGAGCCACGTGCACAGTGCGGGCTGCACCGGTGGCTTCTGCTGAGGAAGGAAATCCAGAGTTTGTTTTCAAGTTATCATAATTGTGTTGACAGTGCTGTCGCAGGGAACGCTATCTTAACTGGGTAACGTATAAATTAACTCTAAGTACAACGTATACGCATGCAGATCCCGCGCGCTGCTCACATTGCAATGCGAGTAAATACGAAACTCGTTAGCTTTGTTAAATACATATATGTTATATATATATAACTGCCTGCCCATTGAGGCAGCAAAGCCTTCTGTTGCTGCGTGCTCTCTTCCAAAGCTGTGTGTCGAGCCAGCTGCTCTGGGTGTGGTGCAGTGCAGTGTGTGCTCCGAGCAGCCTGCGCCCCGTGCCCAGCGCTGCGAAGCGGTGTGCTGCTGGCCCACTCTGAGTGCTGGGGAAATTCAGGGTCCTCTCCAGCGGGCTGGTTAATAGGCACACATTAAAAAAAAAACAGCACAAGAGGCACTGGCTGCATTTCCATGGTGCTCGTCTATCTAGTTGCCAAGCAATGAACAGAACGGACAGCCGCAGCCCTTCTTCACGAGGCTGTGGCTTTGGTTGGTTTGGTTGGTTTTAAATTTTCTTCACAGTGCTCAAGTGCGATGCAACGCTCTTGCAGAGAGCTGGAGCACAGACCACCCTTAAACGAGGTAAATGTGATACATGCAGCATTGCTGGAGCTACAGAAAATACATGTTGAGAGGCAAGAGAGCTGCGTTTCGTTAAGTGTGCCTTCTCTCACGGTTCTTGTGGATGAAATGTTTCTTAGGGACGCGGTGATGATGAGCAGTGATGTGTGTTTGACTGAGCCACTGCTGGGTTGGCGCGGTCACTGCGTAGACCACGGGGGCGTTCTGTGCGCTTAGCCTTAGGGATTCACCAGTGCGATGGGAAAGTGGTCACACTGATCTGCCCAGTGAACAGACTGTTTTTCTTTTCTTCGCCCCCATGCTCTGGTAGCCGTTAGCAGCCGCAGTGACGCAGCAGGAAGAACAAGGCTGTCTTTCATGTCCAACAATGGATTTGCTGGTGTGGCAATAGTAAAAGCCTCTTGATTAAAAACCGAAGCTGCTGATTGTAGTGTCCTGGAAGAAGATCTTCTCGGAAACTCCTTGTACGAAGAGTCCTTTTCTCAGCACTGTTACACACTGTGTCCACAGGAGAGTGAAGCAGTACTGGAAGGATCTGGTCAATTCGGTGATAATCGTGGAATGTATTATTAAATACCACTGAGTCTGAAGGTGGTTTCCCCTTCTCCCCCTATCCCTTCTCCCCCAGAAAAAAACACAAAGCCAACACATTTTGTCAGTCTCAAACTTCTTAAAGAATCTTTTGTAATTAAAAATAATAATAAAAAATTGCTGAACTCTGTCTTTATCTGAGACATTCTTAAGTTCTCACTTGGAACCCAAATGCACCGACACCCCTTCCTGATGTGTCTTACGGCAGTGTCATGGCAGCCTGCAGGGAAAGCGGAGACAATTCTGTAAAGAGAGTTCTGTGGGAAAGAAGTCACCATTAGATAAACATGAGGGAGCAGAGCAAATAGATCATGTTCTGGTGAAATTGACTGAAAGAAAGTCTCTCAACCGGAGCCTTGAGGGAGCATCCTCCGGAGGAGCTCGTGGTGCCCTGTGCTGTTGGGGCTCAGCACCACGGGAGGGGGGCCCGGGCAGCGCCTGCTGGCAGTGTAGCTGGGAGAGGAGCGGCAGAAATCCTGCTTGTCTCACCTGCCTGAGGGCTGAAGAGAGCTCAAAGGCTTCGTAATAAACGTCCTGCACCGAGGCGGGGGGATGCCGCAGCTGGCGGGATCCCCGCGGTAGGGCAGCAGGCCCCGCCATGTGCGGCTGGGGGCTCTGGGTGTGGGGCCTGGCCTCCAGCAGCTGTGTGCGAAAGGCACGGGGAACAGGGTGGTGTGTGCTGATCTGGCTCCCCATCGCCTTAGGTTCTGGCGGGTTGTCATACACGCAGGGGCTGGCTCCTGGGTAAAGACCCGTGCAGGTCTTGTTGGGAATGGCACCCTTGTTTGCAGCATGGGAGGCATTTTTCAATGTGCCTGGCTCGGAAGGCGAGGGCAAACCCTCCCTCCCTCCTGCTTCCCAGCGTTTGTTCCATTCTGGCACGCGTGTCGACGTGCCCGTCGGTGGCGTGGGCTCCTGGCGCTCCTGCTGGCACCTCGCGTGGCAGGAGTGACACCCCTGGAAGACGCCCGGCCGTCTGTCAGGTGTGTGACGGAGCCGGCGGTGTGACTTGCTTAATTGCCTGCTTTCTCACGATGCGATGCTAGATGTGCCTCGGGCACGCTGCCGGGAGCAGAAGGTCGGCCCGGAGCAGCTCGGTCTGGCCGGAGCTGGGCGCGGGGATGGCACACAGTGCCTCGGGACGGGCAGGAGAGTGTGCTGCTGCCTGCCCGGCTGTGCGTCCTGGTGGCACAGCACAAACAGCTGCAGGGCTCTACCATAAAACACGGGGGACTTACCCTGTTCCGAGGTGATCAATCACACACCAGTTGCCAGTTTAAGCCCAGTAATTTTTTCACAATACCTCAGCATTTGTTTCTGCATAAAACATGAAGCTAAACAGCAAGTGGGTAGTTCCTTTTCTTCTTTTCTTTGAGCAGCCTTTGTAGCCTTCTTTAGGTACACAGAACAAATATGCAAAGTGTGAGGACTCAGTTACCCACTGTTACTCGATTTAATGTGGCTCAATTTCTCTGAAGAAAACGTGGTCAATTATTAATATTGCTAATTTTACTGTTAATTAGCGTTTAAAATCTTCTGAATATGGTGTCAGAGCCTCTCCAAGTGGCATGATACTAGCAGAAGCAATAGTTTGTCTACTTTGAAAATTCTTGTAAACACCGATCTTTTGATGCAAAGCGTCTTTTTTTCCCTTCTCCAAAATGGCTCCATTTCTCTTAGATGCATTTGTGTAATAGCACCTCAGGAGCTGCAATATTACAGTACTATGAAGTGCATTGGATTTCGCGTTAGCAACTGGTGTGTCTCTACAATTACTCTTACTGCTCATTATTATCTGTATTTCCATAGCAACTAGAAGGTCTGGTCATGGACCCACCGCCGTTGTGCTTGGTGCAGGAGAAGCACAGCAGCTGTCGTTACCGTGCTGGAGGCGGGATGCTGCACGCACTTCCATCATACCTGAACTCCTGCTCCTCACTGCTCGGGTATCAGTGCTGCTCAGCACTGCGAGCAGGGCTTCATCTCTTCGTTTGCTCACTTTTCTTAAACAGGTCACATCACTTCTTAACTTTCTGTACAATTCCTGCAGTGAATTCGGCTTCTGAAGCATCTGGTAGACATCCCATCTCCGTGAGCCGTCGTACCAGCAGCTAATGACAGAAGTCGTGCAGCACTGCGCAGCAGGGGAGGAACATCTCCTGCCCTTCAGTTTGTATCTTGGAAAAAAAACGTGATCCTTCCTATTGCTCTCTTCGCCTGTCAGCATGTTAGTGGTAATACAACTTGACAATCCTTAAAAATATGACTGGAGAATCTGCTCTGCTGAAGTCTTGGGGCAGCGATTTCCACAGGTTGAGTATTGCTATAAAAATAGTCTGTTGTTTCTAAATTTACTTTGTTAATGTCATGGAGCATTAAAAAAAGAAAAAAAGCAAAAAGAAAGTGACGAGTAATGCAGGGAACAGGCCCGTTGCTGCTGCACCGCTCTCACTGCGCGTTCTCTGAACGTTTGTTGCTGCTTCTCTTTTAATTGCCCAAGCGTAGAATGTCATCTGCAGAAATGGCTTTTTCCACTTAAAACATTACTCCTCTGCGTGCTATGCTGTTAGCTCCGATTTCAAGCAAAATCCAGGCACTGTCAATGTTTTTTTTTTTTTTTTTTT
The DNA here is from genome assembly GCF_011077185.1 of Oxyura jamaicensis. Classification (NCBI taxonomy): domain Eukaryota; kingdom Metazoa; phylum Chordata; class Aves; order Anseriformes; family Anatidae; genus Oxyura; species Oxyura jamaicensis. The sequence goes on along the minus strand of NC_048898.1, from coordinate 35,494,518 downwards.
TTAAAGGCTGTGAAGGAGCAAACTCCATTTGCGGCCGGCTGTGGGGCTGGACCAGCAGTGCTGCTGTCGAGCAGCGAGCAGAGCGCTGCGCTGCGTCCTGCTAGCACTGCCGTGGTGGGACAGACGTGAGGTTAGCGGCTCCGGGGGCTGCCCTCAGTGCTCCTTAGCATGTAGTTGGTGTGAATATCACACAGGTGTTGGCAAGTCTCAGCAAAAAGTGGGACCACGTGTGCTGCCCAGAGCAGGTGTCCCGGCCAGCGCAATCAGCGTCTTCTCCCTGTGAGCGCTAGCCTTCGTGCTGCTCAGGATGAGGCAAGATCTTTAACTGGAGCCGAGAGTAATCGTTGCACCTAGGAAATTGCTTCTGTAGACTTAAATGTAGGAACGGCTGGGAGAAAAATGTCCTCGCTGGGTTTGGCCCTGGAGAAGCGCAGCCCCGCTGGCCTGGTGAGGCTCAGCCTGTAATTAGAGCGCACTGTTTCTGGAGGGTAGTGCAAAGCCATGCGGAGGCACTCTACTGAGGCTGCTTGGGTGATGCTAATTATTGGCGGTTAATTAAAAAGCAAGTAAGAGGGAGTTCTGTCAGGGACTTAAGCACGAGCTTGTTGTTTGTTTTGTTCTTCTCACTACATTTTCCAACCGTAACACACCCCAGCTCTGTTCTGGGCCTTTCCATACGGGATGTAATGTCCATGTTGTAAGAGTTGCTCCTCAGGAGAGCGTTCAGGCTGGTGCAGCATCCACCCCAACGTGTCGTGAAGCTGTTCAGTCGCTCACCATCCAACCTTGCACCCCGTGGCCTTGTTTTTCTTTTTCCAACAGCACTTCACTGAAATGAACATGTTGGATAGTGGATTTTTCTGTTTCCATTGAGAATTTGTATCAGCAAATGAGCAAAATCAATGTTGCTTGTTTGTTTTGACAATTACAGTACAGCTCTAATTACGATCCTTCCTTGTATACTGCTGAATGTTATGTGGTATGTTTGGCGTAAACAAAGATGTTCTGCTAATGTGAGATGCAGTTATTAAAGATACACTGTCAAGCTGAAGTCTAGTCACTAAAACCCAGAACTTCCAGTTGGTATGTTTTTACATTCATTTTCTGTAGCCTGAATGCAAGAAAAAACAGATGTAATGTATGGAGAAGTCACTGAGAGCGACTCTGTGAGCCTTTGAGAACTGAGCTAAGAAAACTGAAAAGAAAAAAAAAATCACAACTTGTCTTCATTTATTCTGAGTTAGGAACTTCAGATACTGTAGCAGGAATACAATATTTAAGGCTCTGAGTGAGTTCTCTGTTCCAAACAGTGGGTATCTTCAATTGTCACTTAGTGTGAAAACGGCCTGATTTTCCTGTTAATCACTTACTGCCTCTGAAGGGCCTATTTTAAAGTCGAAGCCTATTGTGTCAATATGAAAGCAGCTGGAACATTGTCTTGCAATGGTAAATTGGCAGTGACTTTGCATTTCATAATTAGTTAACAAGGAATAGCTTACGACGTACGTGTCTTTCAATATATCATTACACTGTGCAGCACACATTTGGCACACTAAAGCTCTCAGTGACAGTTTTCCTTTTGCCTCGCTCAGTTGCCTAACAGGCCACTGACATAGATGAGAACGAATTCAGCCAAGGTTTTGTTTTGTTTTGTTTTTCCTGAAAAATCCTTTGGGGCTGCAGGGTGACTAAGATAGCCGACTGACCCCAGAGTACCCCTGGTTGGCGTGGAGCTGAGCAGCCTGTACGTGTACTGCAGCGAGGGGCGGCACGAGCCGCTCAGAGGTGTGTGGCCAGGAGTGAACTGTGCTGGGACTGTCCGCGTTCCCCCTGGTCACGGTGGAGGTCACTTTCTCAGTTATGCCTTGACAGAAAAATTTTCAAGGAGGTAATTCAAGAGAGAAACTATTTCTAGAGATTGCTGTCAAGTTACAAAGAGTCTTTAATTAAATAGGTGTCTGTTACTTAGCGGCAATTAGAGAGAGAAAAGTACGGCTGCTGAAAGAAGCAAATCTCCAATTTCCTAACAGAAATTTCTGTTCAAAATAATAAGATAAAAGTAGCTTATTCTGCTCTAGTAATAAAGCCTAAAAGAAATTGTCCTTAGATTTAATTTTGAAAGTGAAAAGCATTCGCATTAGCTTTCTGCACACATTCTGCTGTGAAAGCAGTCACAGTTGCAAAGCAAGCTGTAGCGTTTTGTTCTCAGCTTGGTACAGAGCTGATTAATCAATCTGTACCTTTTTAGATTTAAAAACACACCACACTTTTCTAGATTTTTGCTATTTTTTCCTCATCGTTCAGAAAACTCCGTTTTCCTACCAGCCCCGGCACAAACTATTTAGGCAGGGTGCGTTCCCAGGGCGGGGAGGTTAGCGTGGCGGTGGGAGGACACAGAGCTGAGGCTGGGAAGGAAGCATCACCACTCCGCCAGCTCTTCGCTCCTCTTGCTGGCTTGCAACAGGGAGATGGCTCCACGGGTGGTCGGGCTGGCGTGAGGAGTGTATGGCAGGCTAGGGGAGTGGTGTGTGTCTGTGTACCGGGAGCCGCCGTAGGGCTCGTCCCTAGCATTATTTACGTTTAATTTTAGAGTTGGGTTAGACAGCAAATGCGAAAGAAGTGGCCCAGTCGTACTGGTTTAGAACCAAATTAGTGTTTTTGCAATTTCCCTTACGTCTTTAGGGTATTTTTATCATCTACCTCATTCTAACGGCCTTGTCTGAGTCATCTCTGCCTTAGTTTAGATGTATGCTCCTTTCTGCGCCTCCTCCTGCAGGACCTGTTTCTACCAAATAAAGCCTGATGCTGGCCTCACTGAAGCCATACAAGACGAGCGTTATTAAATTATGTGGACATTGGGTCAGGGAGTTATGAATATTGATATCTTTGATTTAGAAGCCTTTTGAATTAGCGAATGTCCATAATACAGCAATTCATAATTTATCCTAAGTAAAGACAGCAGATTAGCTCTCAGTTGAGTTATTGCTTGGTTTTGTGGCTGTTGGGAGGTTTAAGTAGCAAAATACAGAGGGGAAAAGCACCCCTCCCCAAACTGCAGACCTTTATTTGAGCAATGATGTAGGTGAACAATCCTAATCCTTTCAGTGCTGCTGCTCATAGGAGATGCTCTCTGCTCCAGAAGGGTTTGCAGGATCATGTTTTTCATTTCTGTGCGCATGAATGGTGTGAGGTCCCTGCAAAGCTGTTAGGAGAGTTACCCCGGCGTTGTTTAAGATGTGCTGTGATTTTCTGTTCTTCCACACTCTCTTGATTTCCTGCTTATTTAATGAACAAAAACCCCCTTCAAGTGAGGACAATGGACAGCTGTACCGCTCATTTTATTCCAAATGGTGAATATTATATTTATGAAAGAAAGATCCAAATATGATCCATCTGTTCTTAAGATGTTCACTTCATAGAGAAGAGAACATTTCCGTATCTTTCATGCAACGTTCACATGAAGAACTGAGTTTTTTTAAGGGTATTTTATTTTTCTATATAGGAAGGATACTAAGTCATGAGAAATTGCACCAAGTTATATGTTTTGTGTTCCCAAAACGTCAGAGTTGCCAAACACTTCACTAATAATGAAATCTGGCACACATCTGCAGCTGCGTGCCATAGGTTCCCTGCATCGCCGTGGTTCGTGGTGATCTGGGTGCTCACAGGGCAGTTCCTCCTGTGCACAACGGCAGCTCAGGACTGCTCTTTGCTGCTTACCGGTGTCGTAGCTGGAACTCGGCAGGGCTGCTGAGATCAGGCAAAAGCGGGCACCTTTGTCCTCCTCTGCGCATGGCTGGGTGTGGGTGGGCTTTGTGAGCTCTGTGGTGCCTAGGTGCACCACATTTGAGCTGCGTCAGCTGTGCTGAGGTTCAGGTGCTGAGCAGAGTTCTTCCTGGGTTGCGACTCCAGGAGGTAGATCTGTGGTGCAAAGGCCTTTAAGAAGTGATGGAGGAGTTTGTTGCCAGAGGACCTGGGAACATAAAATTTTGCATTGCAGTGCAAGGGAAGCAGTCAGATGTAATCAAGAGAATGCAAGAAATGATCCAGAGATAAAGGCCCAGTTTTCGTCTTCAGGAGTATTAAGGGGTTTGTGATGGATTTCATGGGAAAGAGCTCTGGAGACTAAACTGAAAGTCATGGAAGATGTAATAGGCCAAAAATGAGATGTTTTAAAGGATCGGTGAGCTGAGAGTTGCAAAGATTAGAGCATGCCACAGACAAAAGTGAAGTGTAAGGTATTTTGAAAAGATGCTCCTGTGCATATAGCATCTCCAGTGGTGATGGCAGCAGTGGAGCAATAAGTGGTTGGAAAGAAATTGGTTAGAGAGCAGTCCTGTAAGCAAAGACGTTGTACCTAGAACTTGTAGTGGGTCGTTATCAATAACGAAGCCTCAGCTGGGTGCACGCAGTATTGATCTGCAGGCATTGTGGCTACTTGGGAGGGTCTGGAGGAATCACAGAGTCACAGAATGGTTTGGGTTGGAAAGAATCTTAAAGACCATCTAATTCCAACCCCTTGCCATGGGCAGCACCCCTCCCACCTGTCTTTGTAGGAGACCACCGAGGGACCGGGATGTCTGACCCATGAAGAATGGGTGAGAGGGGTACCGGGGCAGAGGAAGGGAGAACGTTTTTCTCAGTTTCCATTGTCAGTAGAAGCAATAACTCATGTAATAAACAGGAAGGAAGGAGTGGTTGGATTTTATGGAAGGCTGTTTAATGGTAAGTATGTATAGTCAGCTCTGGGGAGTGGGCCTCTGAGGTAATCGCAGTTTCTGCAAGCGTAGGAAGCAGTGCTGTTGGGAGTGATTCAGGCACAGCTCCTTTTGGAGGCTTGGGGCAGACAAGCTGGCTTTCAGACAGTATTCTGTGATTCTGTGAAAATATCCTGTGTGGAAAACACCTGTGTGCAGCAGACTTTGAACCCATTTAGAGTCTGTCTTTTCCATCTGTAGAACTTGCCTGAATCACCAGCAAATGAAGTCAATTTCTTGGTAATGTTGATTAATCTCCTAGTACTTCAGTAAAGTCTCATTTTCATCTGATTTCTTATGTATGGACGAGAGGACGTAATGCCGACCTGTTGGAGAGGAGAGCTGAGGCGAGGCAGCACTGTGCCATGCAAACAGCGCTGAGCTGAGTGTGAGATGTGCTGGCAGCTCCCGCTTTGCTCTGTAGCCTTGGCCAGTTTCATCTCCATTACACTTTATTTTGATTTTTTCCTATCCTGCCTAATCAGAAACCAAACTTTTTTCAATGCAGGGATTGTTTCTTACTGTATTTTTAAAACTCTCAGCTTAATAGGAGCCTTACCTGAGTTTGAAACTCTGATATTCTGATAGCCCAGCGGTGGTGATGCCTGACATAGACATAGATTTATGGCATTTCTGTGCCTGCATTAACCCACAGAAAATCTTTTAATATTTTTTAAAAATAATTATTGTTTAACATACATGACATTATTTTTGTTTGAATATTATTTTTATTATTATTTTTGCTGTTTTTGTGGTGATGCTGGCCAAAGCCTCTGTATTAAGTTGATAGTGAAATGTATGTCAGTCACTTCATGTCTCCAGCTCTTCTGTTACACTGAATTCCAGGCTTCCAATTTCAGCGTGTCTCCCTCCAGACTCAGGCAGGAATATAACCAGCCTTCCTACCTGACCTGTGGGTTGCCCATAATAGCGTTACTGGATGTGGTCCTCCCCGCCTACCATGAAGGACTGTGAAGACTGCAGGTCTCCTCGACATGGCCGTGCCCTGCAGGCAGGGGCGGCCTGTGGAAGGGGCCGGAGGGATGGTTGTGGCTGGGGCAGAGCTGGTGCTCCTGGGCTTTTGCTGGTGTGCTCGTCTCCTGTGTCTCTGGAGAGCTGATGAGCGGATGATTTAGGACTCACAGTTGCTCCACCAGTAGCCCAGCGTGTTTGTGTGGGGAATGGTTGTGGAGGCTGTTGGCTTTTGGGCAATTCGCACTCAATGGGGTGTCTGTGGCAATGCGGCACTGGCGAGGGACAGCCAGACGGGTGGAGAGGTGCTGGTGACAAAACCCCCAGGCACTGACTGACAAACTGGGCTTCACTGCGAGCTTTCTGCATTGGGACTGTGTCCCACAAGCTACAGAGGTGAAATTTCCTCTGCATTATGTGTTCCTGACCTTCCTGCCAAGCTGGTTTCCAAAACTTCATCCAGTGTTTCCTATATATCCCTGCTGTGCTTACTGCATAGCACTTTGTTTCCTTTATTAAAGAACAGATTAGATGACGTTATTCTTTCTGTGATACTTCGGTTGTCCCGTTTGCTCGATGCAGGACCAGTTCACCTGGCCCCAGTCTGTCTCATTTTGTGGCACAAGCTCCCAGGGCAGTTCCAGGTACTTGCCGCCCTGAGTATTCCCAGTTCCCATCAGTGGGGTCAGTCACATCACCATCCTGGGGCACACCGAGTGGCCCTAATTAATAACTTGCAGCACCCTTGCTCCTTATTTCTTGCTTTATTTGTATTTTTCGGGAGAGCCAAGTGTGCTTCAGTGGTAATCACAGGCTTTCAGTGCATTGCAAATGGAAGCGACACGAAGGCCTGCTTCCTGAAATAGAAGATTTTGGCAGATATTATGCAGTTCTGGAGCACATCTGTTATGCAGGCGTCAAGGTATGTACTGTGTGTGTGATTTTTATTATTTTTAAGTGAAAATCTGACTTGCACCAATTTAGATAATTTACCCTTGTCACTGCTCCCTCTTGGAAAATTGCAGAGATGTTGCCTGTGTCCGTGCATTCTGCTTCTCAGTGATGCTGTCAGCAGATGCTTCGGAGTAGGTGTGGATAAAAACAGGCACAAGGCGGGAGGCGATGCCGTTTGCGTGGAGCTGTGGTTGAGGCTTTGTAGGCAGGAGGCCCGGTCCTGTCACCCATGGGTGCTGGGCAGAGGGAGGGCAGGGAGCTGGGGGGCATGGCGGGTGCCGACGCAGCCCCTGCGTGCCGCTGGGCACGTGGAGGCTGGCGTCAAAGCGTTGTCACCAGAGTGGGCCCTGAGGCGAGGGAGCCACCACCCCCAGGCAGCAGGGCCGTCCCTCCGGCCAGCCTCACCTCATCCTGCTGATGGCCGGCCCTGTGCCAGTTGCACCAGGGAGCGACACAGGTGGTGCCGCCGCTGCCGCCGGGCTGAGGCACCGGGAGGCTCGGCGGCGCGGCCTGCCCTTGCTCTGCGCCCCGGGGACCTGCGGGTTCAGTGTGTGCCCCACTCGGCTCGGCTGCGCCGATAGAGGTGGTTGTTAGGGTTTGGCTGTGCTGAAGGAAGGGAATGGGGTATGGGTACCTTTCCTTTGCACCACGTTGGGTAAAATCTGGTCAAAAGATGCACCCGTTCAGTCACTCTCTGGAGTTTGCAGGTTTTGTCAAACCGGGCTAGAGGACTGCTTTCTGCCTTGTGCAGACAGGGAAGGAGGGGGCCAAAGGCAGGAGAAGCTGTTTCAGAAGTCACCGAGACATTTTTGGTTTTGCCAGACAGGGAAAGCAATCTACAAGTACCTCTGCTAACTCAGTGTCTTTCCCTAAATTAATTAGTTAATTCTAGAAACTAACTTTTGCTGGAAACTATTTAAGATGTTTTGATCACCTCAATTTATAAAAAAAATCAGCATACTTCAAAAATGTGTTGACACAAGTATTATTTTAGCAAATGTTTTGATTTCCTCCATGTGCAATGCCGGGTACATGGCAGTTGGGAAATTCTGTGGGCAACTTCTGTAATTCCCAGCTTTGTGACACACATTGCATTAAATTTTGATTCACATCTCTGACATCTAGAAAATTGCTCCTTAACAAAAGGAGAATAATAGTTGTGCTATGAAATACAGGCACGGTCTGGCCACATTTTGTACAACTCTACACTATTCTTTAGAAAATTGCTTTTATTACTGATAATTGGGCTGAAAGGAAGACTATTTAATACTGGCCAACCCAACTTTCTGGGACATTAAGTTCCAATAGGCAGATACAAACTGGTCTTAATAGATGAGTCTGACATCATCTGGCTGCTTATTAACTATTAAACCTTGTTTCAGTAATTCTCTTGGCAACTATGAGTGTGTTGCCATAGTTTCTTTGTTAATAGAGCAAGACATTAATGCATGTTGAGTACTCCTTGCCCAAAAGACATGAAAAAATACCTTGCTTATGTTTAAAAATGTTAACTTGAGCCTGTTACAAGAAAAGATAAAGCCAGCTTTCTGCCTGGGTACAACATAATATCCCCACAGGCTCTGCAGTGCTTAATATGCAACTCGTGGTTTTGCAGAGAGAGAAAAATGTTGGACTTACCCCTGGTGTAGTCCATGCTTTGCAAAATGTCTAATAGTAATGTTGGAAAATATGTATTGCTTATTTGGACAAATAGTAATTGGACCACTAAAGGGGAAAGTCAAATCCTTGGAGGTTTTCCCGACACCAGAACGTGTGTTGGGTTGACATGACAGCACTTGAGGAATGGCTCCTAGCCTCGTATCGGCAAGCAGTGCTGCTCAAAATGCTTATTATGAAGCATCTACCTCATTTTCATAGAAGAAAAGATGTGCTCTCGTCTCCTTCTTATTTTAAAGATTTTCTCTTTCCACTAGAGAGGGAGCTTGGAGGTAAGAGTCTATTACAATTTTCAAGCAAGCTTAGCCATTGTAGAGTGTGCATGACTTTCAAACAATTGATAGTTGTTTTTTTTTTTACATCTGATAACCAATTAGTGTCCGTCTGACCTGATGGCGAGCTGGCTGAGGGAGATAAATCCATGAGAACATTTGGAGGGTTGGGTTTTCTGGCAGGGTAGGTGCCTGAACTGCCTGAGCATGGAACCCTGCTGACGTTGGTACTGTTGTGGCCTGAGGGGCTGAGCAGGGCTGGTCCCAGTCTGGAGGTCTGGCGGGGGTCAGGCAGACCTCTTGTGGAGTGATGGGGCTTGTGCATGGCTCCTGTGCTGTTCCCATCTTCTGCTTGTGCTGCTTAGCTTGGAGAAGAACCAGAATTCGCCGTACCCTTATCATCACCTCCTCCTTCGTTAGCCCCAGGCCTCTTCCAGAGCGCGACGCTGTGCTCGCGCTGTGCGTGCCGGCGAGGCATCAGTGAGCAGTGTGGAGCAGAGACCTGAAAAGTTATGCAGGGTCCTGTTCTGAACTTCCTGAGGACTTCTGGTAAGTGTAAATAGCTCATATTTCTTCTTTTCTCCTCATCCTTGGGATAGATCAAACTAGAGGAATAAATAAGTGAAAATAAATTCGCGTCTTTTCAGATGGTAATCCTCAGATTCAGACTGAACTCATTTAGGGAGAAATCTGTGGGAGATTTATCGGGTAGTAAAAGGCTTTTGTGAGTAATTACAGGCTTAAAGAAGTTGTAGCATTGGATAGTGACAAGTGGTATTTATTCCATATTTCGTTCAATATTGTAAATTACATGCTTATTTAAAAAAATAAAAAGTGCAGATAGAGAGCTGCATAAAACTTCCAAACCTGAGACCCCACAAACTTGGAGAGCACTTGGGTCTTCGGATGCAAGTGTGGGCACAGGGCCTGCTGACAGCCCTTCCCTCGGGGAACGCTGCGCAGCCGCGGGTGCCGGTGTACGCTGGGTGCAGACGGGCGGCGGGCGGCCGTCACCCTGCCCCAGCAACGCCGCCTGGATCGGCCTGTGCTGCCAGGGGGCCCGCGAGCATCGCTTCTCCTCTCCCCACTTACGGGGGCTCGGTGAACTCAGCTGGTAATTAAAATGGCAATTAAAAAAATAAAGCCTGTGTAAATGCAAAATTTAGTTCCTTCATGTGCTTCAAATGGCTAGGAACTGACTTCTGGGGGGAGGCTTTCCTGTCTGGAACGAATTCAGTGTCGGTAGTTGGTTCTGCTATCCTCAGAGATGTTTCATGTAAATCAAGGCAGGTAGGTGAGATTTTTGTGTTTTCTGTTTTGTTCTGTTTTTTTTTTTTTTTTTTTTTTTTTTTTTTTTTTTTTTTTG